>NW_027275379.1:0-60443 GCF_030028105.1 Mobula birostris
GTCAGTGTAAGTTCTGGCTCTGTGTAAAGACTGGGTCAGTGTAAGGGCTGTGTCTGTGTAAGGGCTGGGCCAGTGTAAGGGCTTGGTCAGTGTAAGGGCTTGGTCAGTGTAAGGGCCTGGTCAGTGTAAGTGTAGAGTCTGTGTAAGTGCTGGGTCAGTGTAAGTGCTCGGTCAGTGTTAGGGCTGGATCAGGGTAAGGGCTGGGTCAGTTTAACGGCTGGGTCAGTGTAAGTGCTGATTCAGTGTTAGGTCAGGGTCAGTGTAAGGGCCTGGTCAGTGTAATTGTAGAGTCTGTGTAAGTGCTGGGTCAGTGTAAGTGCTCGGTCTGTGTAAGGGCTGGGTCAGGGTAAGGGCTGGGTCAGTTTAACGGCTGGGTCAGGGTAAGTGCTGATTCAGTGTTAGGTCAGGGTCAGTGTAAGGGCAGGGTCAGTGTAAGGGCGGAGTCAGTGTAATGGCTGGAACAGTGTAAACACTGGGTCAGTGTAAGGGCAGGGTCAGTGTAAGTGTAGGGTCAGTGTAAGTGCTGGGTCAGTGTAAGAGCTCGGTCAGTGTAAGGGCCGGGTCAGTGTAAGAGCTGGGTCAGTGTAAGGGCTGAGTCAGTTTAATGGCTGGGTCAGTGTAAGGACTGGGTCAGTGTAAGATCTGGCTCTGTGTAAATACTGTGTCAGATTAAGGGCACTGTCTGTGTAAGGGCTGGGTTAGTGTAAGGGCTGGGTCATTGTAAGGACTGGGTCAGTGTAAGGACTGGGTCGGTGTAAGGGCTTGGTCAGTGTAAGGGCTGGGTCAATGTAAGGGCAGGGTCAGTGTAAGGGCTGGATAAGTGTAAGGACAGGGTCAGCGTAAGATCAGGGTCGGGGAAGGGCTGGCTCAGTGGATGGGCTGGGTCAGTTTAAGTGTAGGGTCAGTGTTAGGCCTGGGTCAGTGGAAGGGCAGAATCTGTGTAAAGACTATGTCAGTGTAAGGGCTGGGTCAGTGCAAGGGCTCGGTCAGTGTAAGAGAAGGGTCAGTGTAATGGCTCGATCATGTAAAGACTGGGTCAGTGTAAGGGCAGCGTCAGTGTAAGGACTAGGTCAGTTTAATGGCTGGATCAGTGCAAACACTGGGTCAGTGTAAGGGCTGGGTCTGTGTAAGGGCTGGGTTAGTGTAAGGGCTGGGTAAGTAGAAGGAATTGGTCAGTGTGTGGACTGGGTCTGTGACATGACTGGATTCGTGTAAAGACTGTGTCAGTTTATGGGCTGAGTCAGTGTAAGGACGGGGTCAGGGTAAGGACGGGGTCAGGGTAAGGACTGGGTCAGTGTAAGGGCTCGGTCAGTGTAAGGGTAGAGTCAGTGTAAGGGCAGGGTCAGTGTAAGGGCAGGGTGAGTTTAAGGGCTTTGTTAGTGTAAGGGCTGGGTCAGTGTAATGGCAGGGTCAGTGTAACGGCTGGATTAGTGTAAAGACTCGGTTAGTGTGAGGGCAGGCTCAGTGTAAGGACTGGCTCAGTGTAAGGGCTGAGTCAGTGTAAGTGTAGGGTCAGTGTAAGTGCTAGGTCAGTGTAAGAGCTCGGTCAGTGTAAGGGCCGGGTCAGTGTAAGGCCTGGGTCAGAGTAAGGGCAGAGTCAATGTAATGGCTGGATCAGTGTAAACACTGGGTCAGTGTAAAGGCTGGGTCTGTGTAAGGGCTGGGTTAGTGTAAGGGCTGGGCAAGTTGAAGGAATTGGTCAGTGTGTGGTCTGGGTCTGTTACATGACTGGATTAGTGTAAAGACTGTGTCAGTTTATGGGCTGAGTCAGTGTAAGGACGGGGTCAGGGTAAGGTCTGGGTCAGTGTAAGGGTAGGGTCAGTGTAAGGGCAGGGTCAGTGTAAGGGCAGGGTCAGTTTAAGGGCTGGGTCAGTGTAAGGGCAGGGTCAGTTTAAGGGCAGGGTCAGTGTAAGGGCCGGGTCAGTGTAAGGGCAGGGTCATTATAAGGGCTGGATAAGCGTAAAGACAGGGTCAGTGTAAGTGCTAATTCAGTGTAAGGGCTAGGTCAGTGTAAGGGCTGGGTCAGTGTAAGGGCTGGGTAAGTGTAAGTCTAGGGTCAGTGTAAGGGCTGGGTCAGTGTAAGGGCAGTGTCAGTGTAAGGCCTGGGTCAGTGTAAGGACGGAGTCAGGGTTACGTCTGGCTCAGTGTAAAGACTGGTTCAGAGTAACGACAGGGTCAGTGTAAGGGCTGGGTTAGTGTAAGGGCATGGGCAGGGTAAGGGCCTGATCAGCGTGAAGACTGGGTAAGTGTAAGGGCTTGGTCAGTGTAAGTGTAGGGTCAGTGTAAGCGCTCGGTCAGTGTACGGGCCGGGTCAGTGTAAGAGCTGGGTCAGTGTAAGGACAGGGTCAGTGTAAGGGCTGGGTCAGTGTAAGGGCAGGGTCAGTTTAAGGGCTGGGTCAGTGTAAGTACGTGGTCAGGGTAAGGTCTGGCTCAGTGTAACGTCTGGTTCAGTGTAACGACAGGGTCAGCGTAACGGCTGGGTCAGTGTAAGGACGGGGTCAGTGTAAGGGCTGGGTCAGTTTAAAGGCTGGGTCAGTGTAAGTGCTGATTCAGTGTTATGTCAGTGTCAGTGTAAGGGCAGGGCCAGTGTAAGGGCAGAGTCAGTGTAAGGGCAGGGTCAGTTTAAAGGCTGGGTCAGTGTAAGTGCTGATTCAGTGTTAGGTCAGGGTCAGTGTAAGGGCAGGGCCAGTGTAATGGCTGAATCAGTGTAAACACTGGGTCAGTGTCAGGGCTGGGTCTCTGTAAAGGCTGGGTTAGTGTAAGGGCTGGGTCAGTAGAAGGAATTGGTCAGTGTGTGGACTGGGTCTGTGACATGTCTGGATTAGTGTAAAGACTGTGTCAGTTTATGGGCTGAGTCAGTGTAAGGATGGGATCAGTGTAAGGGCTGGGTCAGTGTAAGGACTCGGTCAGTGTAAGGGCTGGGTCAGTTTAAGGGCTGGGTCAGTGTAAGGCTGGGTCAGTGTAAGGGCAGGGTCAGTGTAAGGGCTGGGTCAGTGTAAGTGCAGTGTCAGTGTAAGGCCTGGGTCAGTGTAAGGACGGAGTCAGGGTTACGTCTGGCTCAGTGTAAAGACTGGTTCAGTGTAACGACAGGGTCAGTGTAAGGGCTGGGTTAGTGTAAGGGCGGGGTCAGGGTAAGGGCCTGATCAGCGTGAAGACTGGGTAAGTGTAAGGGCTGGGTCAGTGTAAGGGCTGGGTCAGTTTAATGGCTGGGTCAGTGTTAGGACTGGGTCAGTGTAAGATCTTGCTCTGTGTAAAGACTTGGTCAGTGTAAGGGCAGTATCTGTGTAAGGGCTGGGTCAGTGTAAGGAGTGGGTCAGTATAAGGGCAGGGTCAGTGTAGGGGCTGGGTCAGTGTAAGGGCAGGGTCAGTTTAAGGGCTGGGTCAGTGTAAGTACGTGGTCAGGGTAAGGTCTGGCACAGTGTAAAGTCTGGTTCAGTGTAACGACAGGGTCAGCGTAAGGGCTGGGTCAGTGTAAGGACGGGGTCAGGGTCAGGGCCTGATCAGTGTAAAGACTGGGTAAGTGTAAGGGCGGCAGTCAGTATAAGGGCTGGGTCAGTGTAAGGGCTCGGTCAGTGTAAGGGCGGAGTCAGTGTAATGGCTGGATCAGTGTAAACACTGGGTCAGTGTAAGTGCTGTGTCAGTGTAAGTGTAGAGTCTGTGTAAGTGCTGGATCAGTGTCAGTGCTCGGTCAGTGTAAGGGCTGGGTCAGTGTAAGGGCAGGGTCAGTGTAAGAGCTGGGTTAGTATAAGGGCTGGGTCAGTTTAATGGTTGGGTCTGTGTACGGACTGGGTCAGTGTAAGATCTGGCTCTGTGTAAAGACTGGGTCAGTGTAAGGGCAGTGTCTGTGTAAGGGCTGGGTCGGTGTAAGGGCTTGGTCAGTGTAAGGGCTGGGTCAGTGTAAGTGCAGTGTCAGTGTAAGGCCTGGGTCAGTGTAAGGACGGAGTCAGGGTTACGTCTGGCTCAGTGTAAAGACTGGTTCAGTGTAACGACAGGGTCAGTGTAAGGGCTGGGTTAGTGTAAGGGCGGGGTCAGGGTAAGGGCCTGATCAGCGTGAAGACTGGGTAAGTGTAAGGGCTGGGTCAGTGTAAGGGCTGGGTCAGTGTAAGTGCAGTGTCAGTGTAAGGCCTGGGTCAGTGTAAGGACGGAGTCAGGGTTACGTCTGGCTCAGTGTAAAGACTGGTTCAGTGTAACGACAGGGTCAGTGTAAGGGCTGGGTTAGTGTAAGGGCGGGGTCAGGGTAAGGGCCTGATCAGCGTGAAGACTGGGTAAGTGTAAGGGCTGGGTCAGTGTAAGGGCTGGGTCAGTTTAATGGCTGGGTCAGTGTTAGGACTGGGTCAGTGTAAGATCTTGCTCTGTGTAAAGACTTGGTCAGTGTAAGGGCAGTATCTGTGTAAGGGCTGGGTCAGTGTAAGGAGTGGGTCAGTATAAGGGCAGGGTCAGTGTAGGGGCTGGGTCAGTGTAAGGGCAGGGTCAGTTTAAGGGCTGGGTCAGTGTAAGTACGTGGTCAGGGTAAGGTCTGGCACAGTGTAAAGTCTGGTTCAGTGTAACGACAGGGTCAGCGTAAGGGCTGGGTCAGTGTAAGGACGGGGTCAGGGTCAGGGCCTGATCAGTGTAAAGACTGGGTAAGTGTAAGGGCGGCAGTCAGTATAAGGGCTGGGTCAGTGTAAGGGCTCGGTCAGTGTAAGGGCGGAGTCAGTGTAATGGCTGGATCAGTGTAAACACTGGGTCAGTGTAAGTGCTGTGTCAGTGTAAGTGTAGAGTCTGTGTAAGTGCTGGATCAGTGTCAGTGCTCGGTCAGTGTAAGGGCTGGGTCAGTGTAAGGGCAGGGTCAGTGTAAGAGCTGGGTTAGTATAAGGGCTGGGTCAGTTTAATGGTTGGGTCTGTGTACGGACTGGGTCAGTGTAAGATCTGGCTCTGTGTAAAGACTGGGTCAGTGTAAGGGCAGTGTCTGTGTAAGGGCTGGGTCGGTGTAAGGGCTTGGTCAGTGTAAGGGCTGGGTCAGTGTAAGTGCAGTGTCAGTGTAAGGCCTGGGTCAGTGTAAGGACGGAGTCAGGGTTACGTCTGGCTCAGTGTAAAGACTGGTTCAGTGTAACGACAGGGTCAGTGTAAGGGCTGGGTTAGTGTAAGGGCGGGGTCAGGGTAAGGGCCTGATCAGCGTGAAGACTGGGTAAGTGTAAGGGCTGGGTCAGTGTAAGGGCTGGGTCAGTGTAAGTGCAGTGTCAGTGTAAGGCCTGGGTCAGTGTAAGGACGGAGTCAGGGTTACGTCTGGCTCAGTGTAAAGACTGGTTCAGTGTAACGACAGGGTCAGTGTAAGGGCTGGGTTAGTGTAAGGGCGGGGTCAGGGTAAGGGCCTGATCAGCGTGAAGACTGGGTAAGTGTAAGGGCTGGGTCAGTGTAAGGGCTGGGTCAGTGTAAGGGCTGGGTCAGTTTAATGGCTGGGTCAGTGTTAGGACTGGGTCAGTGTAAGATCTTGCTCTGTGTAAAGACTTGGTCAGTGTAAGGGCAGTATCTGTGTAAGGGCTGGGTCAGTGTAAGGAGTGGGTCAGTATAAGGGCAGGGTCAGTGTAGGGGCTGGGTCAGTGTAAGGGCAGGGTCAGTTTAAGGGCTGGGTCAGTGTAAGTACGTGGTCAGGGTAAGGTCTGGCACAGTGTAAAGTCTGGTTCAGTGTAACGACAGGGTCAGCGTAAGGGCTGGGTCAGTGTAAGGACGGGGTCAGGGTCAGGGCCTGATCAGTGTAAAGACTGGGTAAGTGTAAGGGCGGCAGTCAGTATAAGGGCTGGGTCAGTGTAAGGGCTCGGTCACTGTAAGGGCGGAGTCAGTGTAATGGCTGGATCAGTGTAAACACTGGGTCAGTGTAAGTGCTGTGTCAGTGTAAGTGTAGAGTCTGTGTAAGTGCTGGATCAGTGTCAGTGCTCGGTCAGTGTAAGGGCTGGGTCAGTGTAAGGGCAGGGTCAGTGTAAGAGCTGGGTTAGTATAAGGGCTGGGTCAGTTTAATGGTTGGGTCTGTGTACGGACTGGGTCAGTGTAAGATCTGGCTCTGTGTAAAGACTGGGTCAGTGTAAGGGCAGTGTCTGTGTAAGGGCTGGGTCGGTGTAAGGGCTTGGTCAGTGTAAGGGCTGGGTCAGTGTAAGGGCAGGGTCAGTGTAAGGACTGGGTCAGTGTAAGGACGGGGTCAGGGTAAGGTCTGGCACAGTGTAAAGTCTGGTTCAGTGTAACGACAGGGTCAGTGTAAGAGCTGGGTCAGTGTAAGGACGGGGTCAGAGTAAGGGCCTGATCAGTGTAAGGGCTGGGTCAGTGTAAGGGCTGGGTCAGTGTAAGGGCAGGGTCAGTTTAAAGGCTGGGTCAGTGAAAGGACGGGTTCAGTGTAACGGCTGGGTCAGTGTAAGATCTGACTCTGTGTAAAGACTGGGTCAGTGTAACGGCTGGGTCAGTTTAATGGCTGGGTCAGTGTAAGTGCTGATTCAGTGTGAGGTCAGGGTCAGTGTAAGGGCAGGGTCAGTGAAAGGGCAGAGTCAATGTAATGGCTGGATCAGTGTAAACACTGGGTCAGTGTAAGGGTTGGGTCTGTGTAAGGGCTGGGTTAGTGTAAGGGCTGGGCAAGTAGAAGGAATTCATCAGTGTGTGGACTGGGTCTGTGACATGACTGGATTAGTGTAAAGACTGTGTCAGTTTATGGGCTGAGTCAGTGTAAGGACGGGGTCAGGGTAAGGGCTGGGTCAGTGTAAGGGGTCGGTCAGTGTAAGTGCAGGGTCAGTGTAAGGGCAGGGTCAGTTTAAGGGCTGGGTCAGTGTAAGGGCAGGGTCAGTTTAAGGGCTGGGTCAGTGTAAGGGCCGGGTCAGTGTAAGGGCAGGGTCAGTGTAAGGGCTGGGTAAGTGTAAGGGCTTGGTCAGTTTAAGGGCTGGGTCAGTGTAAGGGCCGGGTCAGTGTAAGGGCAGGGTCAGTGTAAGGGCTGGATAAGCGTAAAGACAGGGTCAGTGTAAGTGCTAATTCAGTGTAAGGGCTGGGTCAGTGTAAGGGCTGGGTCAGTGTAAGGGCTGGGTAAGTGTAAGTCTAGGGTCAGTGTAAGGGCTGGGTCAGTGTAAGGGCAGTGTCAGTGTAAGGCCTGGGTCAGTGTAAGGACGGAGTCAGGGTTACGTCTGGCTCAGTGTAAAGACTGGTTCAGTGTAACGACAGGGTCAGTGTAAGGGCTGGGTTAGTGTAAGGGCGGGGTCAGGATAAGGGCCTGATCAGCGTGAAGACTGGGTAAGTGTAAGGGCTGGGTCTGTGTAAGAGTAGGGTCAGTGTAAGGGCCGGGTCAGTGTATGAGCTGGGTCAGTGTAAGGGCTGGGTCAGTTTAATGGCTGGGTCAGTGTAAGGACTGGGTCAGTGTAAGATCTTGCTCTGTGTAAAGACTTGGTCAGTGTAAGGGCAGTTCCTGTGTAAGGGCTGGGTCAGTGTAAGGACTGGGTCAGTGTAAGTACGTGGTCAGGGTAAGGTCTGGCACAGTGTAAAGTCTGGTTCAGTGTAACGACAGGGTCAGCGTAAGGACTGGGTCAGTGTAAGGACGGGGTCAGGGTAAGGGCCTGATCAGTGTAAAGACTGGGTAAGTGTAAGGGCGGCAGTCAGTGTAAGGGCTGGGTCAGTGTAAACACTGGGTCAGTGTAAGTGCTGGGTCAGTGTAAGTGCAGAGTCTGTGTAAGTGCTGGATCAGTGTCAGTGCTCGGTCAGTGTAAGGGCTGGGTCAGTGTAAGGGCAGGGTCAGTGTAAGAGCTGGTTAGTATAAGGGCTGGGTCAGTTTAATGGTTGTGTCTGTGTACGGACTGGGTCAGTGTAAGATCTGGCTCTGTGTAAAGACTGGGTCAGTGTTAGGGCAGTGTCTGTGTAAGGGCTGGGTCAGTGTAACGACAGGGTCAGCGTAAGGGCTGGGTCAGTGTAAGGACGGGGTCAGTGTAAGGGCTGGGTCAGTTTAAAGGCTGGGTCAGTGTAAGTGCTGATTCAGTGTTAGGTCAGGGTCAGTGTAAGGGCAGGGCCAGTGTAATGGCTGAATCAGTGTAAACACTGGGTCAGTGTCAGGGCTGGGTCTCTGTTAAGGCTGGGTTAGTGTAAGGGCTGGGTCAGTAGAAGGAATTGGTCAGTGTGTGGACTGGGTCTGTGACATGTCTGGATTAGTGTAAAGACTGTGTCAGTTTATGGGCTGAGTCAGTGTAAGGATGGGATCAGTGTAAGGGCTGGGTCAGTGTAAGGGCTGGGTCAGTGTAAGGGCAGTGTCAGTGTAAGGCCTGGGTCAGTGTAAGGACGGAGTCAGGGTTACGTCTGGCTCAGTGTAAAGACTGGTTCAGTGTAACGACAGGGTCAGTGTAAGGGCTGGGTTAGTGTAAGGGCGGGGTCAGGGTAAGGGCCTGATCAGCGTGAAGACTGGGTAAGTGTAAGGGCTGGGTCAGTGTAAGTGTAGGGTCAGTGTAAGGGCCGGGTCAGTGTATGAGCTGGGTCAGTGAAAGGGCTGGGTCAGTTTAATGGCTGGGTCAGTGTAAGGACTGGGTCAGTGTAAGATCTTGCTCTGTGTAAAGACTTGGTCAGTGTAAGGGCAGTTCCTGTGTAAGGGCTGGGTCAGTGTAAGGACTGGGTCAGTGTAAGTACGTGGTCAGGGTAAGGTCTGGCACAGTGTAAAGTCTGGTTCAGTGTAACGACAGGGTCAGCGTAAGGACTGGGTCAGTGTAAGGACGGGGTCAGGGTAAGGGCATGATAGTGTAAAGACTGGGTAAGTGTAAGGGCGGCAGTCAGTGTAAGGGCTGGGTCAGTGTAAACACTGGGTCAGTGTAAGTGCTGGGTCAGTGTAAACACTGGGTCAGTGTAAGTGCTGGGTCAGTGTAAGTGCAGAGTCTGTGTAAGTGCTGGATCAGTGTCAGTGCTCGGTCAGTGTAAGGGCTGGGTCAGTGTAAGGGCAGGGTCAGTGTAAGAGCTGGTTAGTATAAGGGCTGGGTCAGTTTAATGGTTGTGTCTGTGTACGGACTGGGTCAGTGTAAGATCTGGCTCTGTGTAAAGACTGGGTCAGTGTTAGGGCAGTGTCTGTGTAAGGGCTGGGTCAGTGTAACGACAGGGTCTGCGTAAGGGCTGGGTCAGTGTAAGGACGGGGTCAGTGTAAGGGCTGGGTCAGTTTAAAGGCTGGGTCAGTGTAAGTGCTGATTCAGTGTTAGGTCAGGGTCAGTGTAAGGGCAGGGCCAGTGTAATGGCTGAATCAGTGTAAACACTGGGTCAGTGTCAGGGCTGGGTCTCTGTTAAGGCTGGGTTAGTGTAAGGGCTGGGTCAGTAGAAGGAATTGGTCAGTGTGTGGACTGGGTCTGTGACATGTCTGGATTAGTGTAAAGACTGTGTCAGTTTATGGGCTGAGTCAGTGTAAGGATGGGATCAGTGTAAGGGCTGGGTCAGTGTAAGGGCTGGGTCAGTTTAAGGGCTGGGTCAGTGTAAGGCTGGGTCAGTGTAAGGGCAGGGTCAGTGTAAGGACAGGGTCAATTTAAGGGCTCGGTCAGTGTAAGGGCCTGATCAGTGTAAAGACTGGGTAAGTGTAAGGGCGGCAGTCAGTGTAAGGGCTGGGTCAGTGTAAGGGCTCGGTCAGTGTAATGGCTGGATCGGTGTAAACACTGGGTCAGTGTAAGTGCTGGGTCAGTGTAAGTGCAGAGTCTGTGTAAGTGCTGGGTCAGTGTCAGTGCTCGGTCAGTGTAAAGGCTGGGTCAGTGTCAGTGCTCGGTCAGTGTAAAGGCTGGGTCAGTGTAAGTGCTGGGTCAGTGTAAGTGCAGAGTCTGTGTAAGTGCTGGGTCAGTGTCAGTGCTCGGTCAGTGTAAAGGCTGGGTCAGTTTATGGGCTGAGTCAGTGTAAGGATGGGATCAGTGTAAGGGCTGGGTCAGTGTAAGGGCTGGGTCAGTTTAAGGGCTGGGTCAGTGTAAGATCTATCTCTGTGTAAAGACTGGGTCAGTGTAAGGGCAGTGTCTATGTAAGGGCTGGGTCAGTGTAAGGGTTTGATCAGTGTAAGGGCTGGGTCAGTGTAAGGGCAGGGTCAGTGTAAGGACTGGGTCAGTGTAAGGACGGGGTCAGGGTAAGGTCTGGCACAGGGTAAGGTCTGGCACAGTGTAAAGTCTGGTTCAGTGTAACGACAGGGACATTGTAAGAGCTGGGTCAGTTTAAGGACGGGGTCAGGGTAAGGGCCTGATCAGTGTAAAGACTGGGTAAGTGTAAGGGCGGCAGTCAGGGTAAGGGCTGTGTCAGTTTAAAGGCTGGGTCAGTGAAAGGACGGGTTCAGTGTAACGGCTGGGTCAGTTTAATGGCTGGGTCAGTGTAAGGACTGGATCAGTGTAAGATCTGGCTATGTGTAAAGACTGGGTCAGTGTAAGGGCTGTGTCTGTGTAAGGGGTGGGTCAGTGTAAGGGCTTGGTCAGTGTCAGGGCTTGGTCAGTGTAACGGCTGGGTCAGTGTAAGTGTAGAGTCTGTGTAAGGGCTGTGTCAGTGTAAGTGCTCGGTCAGTGTAAGGGTTGGGTAAGGATAAGGGCTGTGTCAGTTTAAAGGCTGGGTCAGTGAAAGGACGGGTTCAGTGTAATGGCTGGGTCAGTTTAATGGCTGGGTCAGTGTAAGGACTGGATCAGTGTAAGATCTGGCTATGTGTAAAGACTGGGTCAGTGTAAGGGCTGTGTCTGTGTAAGGGGTGGGTCAGTGTAAGGGCTTGGTCAGTGTAAGGGCTTGGTCAGTGTAACGGCTGGGTCAGTGTAAGTGTAGAGTCTGTGTAAGGGCTGTGTCAGTGTAAGTGCTCGGTCAGTGTAAGGGTTGGGTAAGGATAAGGGCTGGGTCAGTTTAACGGCTGGGTCAGTGTAAGTGCTGATTCAGTGTTAGGTCAGAGTCAGTGTAAGGGCAGGGTCAGTGTAAGGGCGGAGTCAGTGTAATGGCTGGATCAGTGTAAACACTGGGTCAGTGTAAGGGCAGGGTCAGTGTAAGTGTTGGGTCAGTGTAAAGGTTGGCTCAGTGTAAGGGCTGGGCCAGTGTAAGTGGAGGGTCAGAGTAATGGCAGGGTCAGTGTAATGGCTGGATTAGTGTAAAGACTCGGTCAGTGTGAGGGCAGGCTCAGTGTAAGGACTGGCTCAGTGTAAGGGCTGGGTCAGTGTAAGTGCTGGGTCAGTGTAAGGGCTGGATAAGAGTAAAGACAGGGTCAGCGTTAGAGCAGGGTCGGGGAAGGGCTGGTTCAGTGGATGGGCTGGGTCAGTGTAAGTGTAGGGTCAGTGTTAGGCCTGGGTCAGTGGAAGGGCAGAATCAGTGTAAAGACTATGTCAGTGTAAGGGCTGGGTCAGTAGAAGGAATTGGTCAGTGTGTGGACTGGGTCTGTGACATGTCTGGATTAGTGTAAAGACTGTGTCAATTTATGGGCTGAGTCAGTGTAAGGACGGGATCAGTGTAAGGGCTCGGTCATTGTAAGGGGTGGGTCAGTTTAAGGGCTGGGTCAGTGTAAGGCTGGGTCAGTGTAAGGGCAGGGTCATTGTAAGGGCAGGGTCAGTGTAAGGGCAGGGTCAGTTTAAGGGCTCGGTCAGTGTAAGGGCAGGGTCAGTTTAAGGGCAGGGTCAGTGTAAATGCTGGATAAGTGTAAAGACATGGTCAGTGTAAGTGCTGATTCAGTGTAAGGGCTGGGTCAGTGTAAGGGCTGGTTAAGTGTAAGTCTAGGGTCAGTGTAAGGGCTGGGTCAGTGTAAGGGCTGGGTAAGTGTAAGTCTAGGGTCAGTGTAAGGGCTGGGTCAGTGTAAGGGCTGGGTCAGTGTAAGGGCTGGGTCAGTGTAAGGCCTGGGTCAGTGTAAGGACGGAGTCAAGGTTACGTCTGGCCCAGTGTAAAGACTGGTTCAGTGTAACGACAGGGTCAGTGTAAGTGCTGGGTTAGTGTAAGGACGCGGTCAGGGTAAGGGCCTGATCAGTGTGAAGACTGGGTAAGTGTAAGGGCTGGGTCAGTGTAAGTGTAGAGTCTGTGTAAGTGCTGGGTCAGTGTAAGTGTAGAGTCTGTGTAAGTGCTGGGTCAGTGTAAGAGCTCGGTCAGTGTAAGGGCTGGGTCAGTGTAAGGGCCGGGTCAGTGTAAGAGCTGGGTCAGTGTAAGGACTGGGTCAGTTTAATGGCTGGGTCAGGGTAAGGACTGGGTCAGGGTAAGGACTGGGTCAGGGTAAGGGCTGGGTCAGTGTAAGGACGGGGTCAGGTAAGGGCCTGATCAGAGTAAAGACTGGGTAAGTGTAAGGGCAGAGTCAGTGTAATGGCTGGATTAGTGTAAGTGTATGGTCAGTGTAAGTGCTGGGTCAGTGTAAGAGCTCGGTCATTGTAAGGGCCGGGTCAGTGTAAGAGCTGGGTTAGTGTAAGGGCAGAGTCAGTGTAATGGCTGGATCAGTGTAAGTGTATGGTCAGTGTAAGTGCTGGGTCAGTGTAAGAGCTCGGTCATTGTAAGGGCCGGGTCAGTGTAAGAGCTGGGTTAGTGTAAGGGCTGGGTCAGTGTAAGGAGTGGATCAGTGTAAGCTCTGGCTCTGTGTAAAGACTGGGTCAGTGTAAGGGCAGTGTCTGTGTAAGGGCTGGGTCAGTGTAAGGACTGGGTCAGCGTAAGGACTGGGTCAGTGTAAGTGCTTGGTCAGTGTAAGGGCTGGGTCAATGTAAGGGCAGGGTCAGTATAAGGGCTGGATAAGTGTAAAGACAGGGTCAGCGTAAGAGCAGGGTCGGGGAAGGGCTGGCTCAGTGGATGGGCTGGGTCAGTGTAAGTGTAGCGTCAGTGTTAGGCCTGGGTCAGTGGAAGGGCAGAATCAGTGTAAAGACTATGTCAGTGTAAGGGCTGGGTCAGTGCAAGGGCTCGGTCAGTGTAAGAGAAGGGTCAGTGTAATGGCACGATCATGTAAAGACTGGGTCAGTGTAAGGGCCGGGTCAGTGTTAGGACTGGGTCAGTGTAATGGCTGGATCAGTGTAAGTGCTGGGTCAGTGTAAGTGCTCGGTCAGTGTAAGGGCTGGGTCAGTGTAAGGGCTGGGTCAGTTTAAAGGCTGGGTCAGTTTAAGGGCTCGGTCAGTTTAAGGGCAGGGTCAGTTTAAGGGCTGGATAAGTGTAAAGAGAGGGTCAGTGTAAGTGCTGATTCAGTGTAAGGGCTGGGTCAGTGTAAGGGCTGGGTAAGTGTAAGTCTAGGGTCAGTGTAAGGTCTGGGTCAGATTAAGGGCAGGGTCAGTGTAAGGCCTGGGTCAGTGTAAGGACGGAGTCAGGGTTACGTCTGGCTCAGTGTAAAGTCTGGTTCAGTGTAACGACAGGGTCAGTGTAAGGGCTGGGTTAGTGTAAGGACGGGGTCAGGGTAAGGGCCTGATCAGTGTGAAGACTGGGTAAGTGTAAGGGCTGGGTCAGTGTAAGTGTAGGGTCACTGTAAGTGCTGTGTCAGTGTAAGAGCTCGGTCAGTGTACAGGCCAGTTCAGTGTAAGAGCTGGGTCAGTGCAAGGGCTCGGTCAGTGTAAGAGAAGGGTCAGTGTAATGGCTCGATCATGTAAAGACTGGGTCAGTGTAAGGGCAGGGTCAGTGTAATGGCTGGATCAGTGTAAGTGCTAGATCAGTGTAAGTGCTCGGTCAGTGTAAGGGCTGGGTCAGTGTAAGGGCTGGGTCAGTTTAAAGGCTGGGTCAGTGTAAGTGCTGATTCAGTGTGAGGTCAGGGTCAGTGTAAGGGCTGGGTCTGTGTAAGGGCTGGGTTAGTGTAAGGGCTGGGCAAGTAGAAGGAATTGGTCAGTGTGTGGTCTGGGTCTGAGACATGACTGGATTAGTGTAAAGACTGTGTCAGTTTATGGGCTGAGTCAGTGTAAGGACGGGGTCAGGGTAAGGGCTGGGTCAGTGTAAGGGGTCGGTCAGTGTAAGGGTAGGGTCACTGTAAGGGCAGGGTCAGTGTAGGGGCTGGGTCAGTTTAAGGGCTGGGTCAGTGTAAGGGCAGGGTCAGATTAAGGGCAGGGTCAGTGTAAGGCCTGGGTCAGTGTAAGGACGGAGTCAGGGTTACGTCTGGCTCAGTGTAAAGTCTGGTTCAGTGTAACGACAGGGTCAGTGTAAGGGCTGGGTTAGTGTAAGGACGGGGTCAGGGTAAGGGCCTAATCAGTGTGAAGACTGGGTAAGTGTAAGGGCTGGGTCAGTGTAAGTGTAGGGTCAGTGTAAGTGCTGTGTCAGTGTAAGAGCTCGGTCAGTGTAAGGGCCGGTTCAGTGTAAGTGCTGGGTCAGTGCAAGGGCTCGGTCAGTGTAAGAGAAGGGTCAGTGTAATGGCTCGATCATGTAAAGACTGGGTCAGTGTAAGGGCAGGGTCAGTTTAATGGCTGGATCAGTGTAAGTGCTAGATCAGTGTAAGTGCTCGGTCAGTGTAAGCGCTGGGTCAGTGTAAGGGCTGGGTCAGTTTAAAGGCTGGGTCAGTGTAAGTGCTGATTCAGTGTGAGATCAGGGTCAGTGTAAGGGCTGGGTCTGTGTAAGGGCTGGGTTAGTGTAAGGGCTGGGCAAGTAGAAGGAATTGGTCAGTGTGTGGTCTGGGTCTGTGACATGACTGGATTAGTGTAAAGACTGTGTCAGTTTATGGGCTGAGTCAGTGTAAGGACGGGGTCAGGGTAAGGGCTGGGTCAGTGTAAGGGGTCGCTCAGTGTAAGGGTAGGGTCAGTGAAAGGGCAGGGTCAGTGTAAGGGCAGGGTCAGTTTAAGGGCTGGGTCAGTGTAAGGGCAGGGTCAGTTTAAGGGCTGGGTCAGTGTAAGGGCCGGGTCAGTGTAAGGGCAGGGTTAGTGTAAGGGCTGTGTAAGTGTAAGGGCTTGGTCAGTTTAAGGGCTGGGTCAGTGTAAGGGCTGGGTCAGTGTAAGGGCAGGGTCAGTGTAAGGGCTGGATAAGCGTAAAGACAAGGTCAGTGTAAGTGCTAATTCAGTGTAAGGGCTGGGTCAGTGTAAGGGCTGGGTCAGTGTAAGAGCTGGGTAAGTGTAAGTCTAGGGTCAGTGTAAGGGCTGGGTCAGTGTAAGTGCAGTGTCAGTGTAAGGCCTGGGTGAGTGTAAGGACGGAGTCAGGGTTACGTCTGGCTCAGTGTAAAGACTGGTTCAGTGTAACGACAGGGTCAGTGTAAGGGCTGTGTTAGTGTAAGGGCGGGGTCAGGGTAAGGGCCTGATCAGTGTGAAGACTGGGTAAGTGTAAGGGCTGGGTCAGTGTAAGTGTAGGGTCAGTGTAAGTGCTGTGTCAGTGTAAGAGCTCGGTCAGTGTAAGGGCCGGTTCAGTGTAAGAGCTGGGTGAGTGCAAGGGCTCGGTCAGTTTAAGAGAAGGGTCAGTGCAATGGCTCGATCATGTAAAGACTGGGTCAGTGTAAGGGCAGGGTCAGTTTAATGGCTGGATCAGTGTAAGTGCTAGATCAGTGTAAGTGCTCGGTCAGTGTAAGGGCAGGGTCAGTGTAAGGGCAGGGTCAGTTTAATGGCTGGATCAGTGTAAGTGCTAGATCAGTGTAAGTGCTCGGTCAGTGTAAGGGCAGGGTCAGTGTAAGGGCAGGGTCAGTTTAAGGGCTGGGTCAGTGTAAGGGCAGGGTCAGTTTAAAGGCTGGGTCAGTGTAAGTGCTGATTCAGTGTGAGGTCAGGGTCAGTGTAAGGGCTGGGTATGTGTAAGGGCTGGGTTAGTGTAAGGGCTGGGCAAGTAGAAGGAATTGGTCAGTGTGTGGTCTGGGTCTGTGACATGACTGGATTAGTGTAAAGACTGTGTTAGTTTATGGGCTGAGTCAGTGTAAGGACGGGGTCAGGGTAAGGGCTGGGTCAGTGTAAGGGGTCGGTCAGTGTAAGGGTAGGGTCAGTGTAAGGGCAGGGTCAGTGTAAGGGCAGGGTCAGTTTAAGGGCTGGGTCAGTGTAAGGGCAGGGTCAGTTTAAGGGCTGGGTCAGTGTAAGGGCCGGGTCAGTGTAAGGGCAGGGTTCGTGTAAGGGCTGGGTAAGTGTAAGGGCTTGGTCAGTTTTAGGGCTGGGTCAGTGTAAGGGCCGGGTCAGTGTAAGGGCAGGGTCAGTGTAAGGGCTGGATAAGCGTAAAGACAAGGTCAGTGTAAGTGCTATTTCAGTGTAAGGGCTGGGTCAGTGTAAGGGCTGGGTAAGTGTAAGTCTAGGGTCAGTGTAAGGGCTGGGTCAGTGTAAGTGCAGTGTCAGTGTAAGGCCTGGGTCAGTGTAAGGACGGAGTCAGGGTTACGTCTGGCTCAGTGTAAAGACTGGTTCAGTGTAACGACAGGGTCAGTGTAAGGGCTGGGTTAGTGTAAGGGCGGGGTCAGGGTAAGGGCCTGATCAGCGTGAAGACTGGGTAAGTGTAAGGGCTGGGTCAGTGTAAGGGCTGGGTCAGTTTAATGGCTGGGTCAGTGTTAGGACTGGGTCAGTGTAAGATCTTGCTCTGTGTAAAGACTTGGTCAGTGTAAGGGCAGTATCTGTGTAAGGGCTGGGTCAGTGTAAGGACTGGGTCAGTATAAGGGCAGGGTCAGTGTAGGGGCTGGGTCAGTGTAAGGGCAGGGTCAGTTTAAGGACTGGGTCAGTGTAAGTACGTGGTCAGGGTAAGGTCTGGCACAGTGTAAAGTCTGGTTCAGTGTAACGACAGGGTCAGCGTAAGGGCTGGGTCAGTGTAAGGACGGCGTCAGGGTAAGGGCCTGATCAGTGTAAAGACTGGGTAAGTGTAAGGGCGGCAGTCAGTATAAGGGCTGGGTCAGTGTAAGGGCTCGGTCAGTGTAAGGGCGGAGTCAGTGTAATGGCTGGATCAGTGTAAACACTGGGTCAGTGTAAGTGCTGGGTCAGTGTAAGTGTAGAGTCTGTGTAAGTGCTGGATCAGTGTCAGTGCTCGGTCAGTGTCAGTGCTCGGTCAGTGTAAGGGCTGGGTCAGTGTAAGGGCAGGGTCAGTGTAAGGGCTGGGTAAGTGTAAGTCTAGGGTCAGTGTAAGGTCTGGGTCAGTGTAAGTGCAGTGTCAGTGTAAGGCCTGGGTCAGTGTAAGGACGGAGTCAGGGTTACGTCTGGCTCAGTGTAAAGTCTGGTTCAGTGTAACGACAGGGTCAGTGTAAGGGCTGGGTCAGTTTAATGGCTGGGTCAGTGTTAGGACTGGGTCAGTGTAAGATCTTGCTCTGTGTAAAGACTTGGTCAGTGTAAGGGCAGTATCTGTGTAAGGGCTGGGTCAGTGTAAGGAGTGGGTCAGTATAAGGGCAGGGTCAGTGTAGGGGCTGGGTCAGTGTAAGGGCAGGGTCAGTTTAAGGGCTGGGTCAGTGTAAGTACGTGGTCAGGGTAAGGTCTGGCACAGTGTAAAGTCTGGTTCAGTGTAATGACAGGGTCAGCGTAAGGGCTGGGTCAGTGTAAGGACGGCGTCAGGGTAAGGGCCTGATCAGTGTAAAGACTGGGTAAGTGTAAGGGCGGCAGTCAGTATAAGGGCTGGGTCAGTGTAAGGGCTCGGTCAGTGTAAGGGCGGAGTCAGTGTAATGGCTGGATCAGTGTAAACACTGGGTCAGTGTAAGTGCTGGGTCAGTGTAAGTGTAGAGTCTGTGTAAGTGCTGGATCAGTGTCAGTGCTCGGTCAGTGTAAGGGCTGGGTCAGTGTAAGGGCAGGGTCAGTGTAAGAGCTGGGTTAGTATAAGGGCTGGGTCAGTTTAATGGTTGGGTCTGTGTACGGACTGGGTCAGTGTAAGATCTGGCACTTTGTAAAGACTGGGTCAGTGTAAGGGCCGTGTCTGTGTAAGGGCTGGGTCGATGTAAGGGCTTGGTCAGTGTAAGGGCTGGGTCAGTGTAAGGGCAGGGTCAGTGTAAGGACTGGGTCAGTGTAAGGACGGGGTCAGGGTAAGGTCTGGCACAGTGTAAAGTCTGGTTCAGTGTAACGACAGGGTCAGTGTAAGAGCTGGGTCAGTGTAAGGACGGGGTCAGAGTAAGGGCCTGATCAGTGTAAGGGCTGGGTCAGTGTAAGGGCTGGGTCAGTGTAAAGGCAGGGTCAGTTTAAAGGCTGGGTCAGTGAAAGGACGGGTTCAGTGTAACGGCTGGGTCAGTGTAAGATCTGGCTCTGTGTAAAGACTGGGTCAGTGTAACGGCTGGGTCAGTTTAATGGCTGGGTCAGTGTAAGTGCTGATTCAGTGTGAGGTCAGGGTCAGTGTAAGGGCAGGGTCAGTGAAAGGGCAGAGTCAATGTAATGGCTGGATCAGTGTAAACACTGGGTCAGTGTAAGGGTTGGGTCTGTGTAAGGGCTGGGTTCGTGTAAGGGCTGGGCAAGTAGAAGGAATTGGTCAGTGTGTGGACTGGGTCTGTGACATGACTGGATTAGTGTAAAGACTGTGTCAGTTTATGGGCTGAGTCAGTGTAAGGACGGGGTCAGGGTAAGGGCTGGGTCAGTGTAAGGGGTCGGTCAGTGTAAGTGCAGGGTCAGTGTAAGGGCCGGGTCAGTTTAAGGGCTGGGTCAGTGTAAGGGCAGGGTCAGTTTAAGGGCTGGGTCAGTGTAAGGGCCGGGTCAGTGTAAGGGCAGGGTCAGTGTAAGGGCTGGGTAAGTGTAAGGGCTTGGTCAGTGTAAGGGCAGGGTCAGTGTAAGGGCTGGATAAGCGTAAAGACAGGGTCAGTGTAAGTGCTAATTCAGTGTAAGGGCTGGGTCAGTGTAAGGGCTGGGTAAGTGTATGTCTAGGGTCAGTGTAAGGGCTGGGTCAGTGTAAGGGCAGTGTCAGTGTAAGGCCTGGGTCAGTGTAAGGACGGAGTCAGGGTTACGTCTGGCTCAGTGTAAAGACTGTTTCAGTGTAACGACAGGGTCAGTGTAAGGGCTGTGTTAGTGTAAGGGCTGGGTCAGTGTAAGTGTAGGGTCAGTGTAAGGGCCGGGTCAGTGTATGAGCTGGGTCAGTGTAAGGGCTGGGTCAGTTTAATGGCTGGGTCAGTGTAAGGACTGGGTCAGTGTAAGATCTTGCTCTGTGTAAAGACTTGGTCAGTGTAAGGGCAGTTCCTGTGTAAGGGCTGGGTCAGTGTAAGGACTGGGTCAGTGTAAGTACGTGGTCAGGGTAAGGTCTGGCACAGTGTAAAGTCTGGTTCAGTGTAACGACAGGGTCAGCATAAGGACTGGGTCAGTGTAAGGACGGGGTCAGGGTAAGGGCCTGATCAGTGTAAAGACTGGGTAAGTGTAAGGGCGGCAGTCAGTGTAAGGGCTGGGTCAGTGTAAACACTGGGTCAGTGTAAGTGCTGGGTCAGTGTAAGTGCAGCGTCTGTGTAAGTGCTGGATCAGTGTCAGTGCTCGGTCAGTGCAAGGGCTGGGTCAGTTTAATGGTTGTGTCTGTGTACGGACTGGGTCAGTGTAAGATCTGGCTCTGTGTAAAGACTGGGTCAGTGTTAGGGCAGTGTCTGTGTAAGGGCTGGGTCAGTGTAACGACAGGGTCAGCGTAAGGGCTGGGTCAGTGTAAGGACGGGGTCAGTGTAAGGGCTGGGTCAGTTTAAAGGCTGGGTCAGTGTAAGGGCAGGGTCAGTGTAAGGACTGGGTCAGTGTAAGGACGGGGTCAGGGTAAGGTCTGGCACAGGGTAAGGTCTGGCACAGTGTAAAGTCTGGTTCAGTGTAACGACAGGGACATTGTAAGAGCTGGGTCAGTGTAAGGACGGGGTCAGGGTAAGGGCCTGATCAGTGTAAAGACTGGGTAAGTGTAAGGGCGGCAGTCAGTGTAAGGGCTGGGTCAGTGTAAACACTGGGTCAGTGTAAGTGCTGGATCAGTGTCAGTGCTCGGTCAGTGTAAGGGCTGGGTCAGTGTAAGGGCAGGGTCAGTGTAAGAGCTGGTTAGTATAAGGGCTGGGTCAGTTTAATGGTTGTGTCTGTGTACGGACTGGGTCAGTGTAAGATCTGGCTCTGTGTAAAGACTGGGTCAGTGTAAGGGCAGTGTCTGTGTAAGGGCTGGGTCAGTGTAACGACAGGGTCAGCGTAAGGGCTGGGTCAGTGTAAGGACGGGGTCAGTGTAAGGGCTGGGTCAGTTTAAAGGCTGGGTCAGTGTAAGTGCTGATTCAGTGTTAGGTCAGGGTCAGTGTAAGGGCAGGGCCAGTGTAATGGCTGAATCAGTGTAAACACTGGGTCAGTGTCAGGGCTGGGTCTCTGTTAAGGCTGGGTTAGTGTAAGGGCTGGGTCAGTAGAAGGAATTGGTCAGTGTGTGGACTGGGTCTGTGACATGTCTGGATTAGTGTAAAGACTGTGTCAGTTTATGGGCTGAGTCAGTGTAAGGATGGGATCAGTGTAAGGGCTGGGTCAGTGTAAGGGCTGGGTCAGTTTAAGGGCTGGGTCAGTGTAAGGCTGGGTCAGTGTAAGGGCAGGGTCAGTGTAAGGGCAGGGTCAATTTAAGGGCTCGGTCAGTGTAAGGGCCTGATCAGTGTAAAGACTGGGTAAGTGTAAGGGCGGCAGTCAGTGTAAGGGCTGGGTCCGTGTAAGGGCTCGGTCAGTGTAATGGCTGGATCGGTGTAAACACTGGGTCAGTGTAAGTGCTGGGTCAGTGTAAGTGTAGAGTCTGTGTAAGTGCTGGGTCAGTGTCAGTGCTCGGTCAGTGTAAAGGCTGGGTCAGTGTAAGGGCAGGGTCAGTGTAAGAGCTGGGTTAGTGTAAGGGCTGGGTCAGTTTAATGGTTGGGTCTGTGTACGGACTGGGACAGTGTAAGATCTATCTCTGTGTAAAGACTGGGTCAGTGTAAGGGCAGTGTCTATGTAAGGGCTGGGTCAGTGTAAGGGTTTGGTCAGTGTAAGGGCTGGGTCAGTGTAAGGGCAGGGTCAGTGTAAGGACTGGGTCAGTGTAAGGACGGGGTCAGGGTAAGGTCTGGCACAGGGTAAGGTCTGGCACAGTGTAAAGTCTGGTTCAGTGTAACGACAGGGACATTGTAAGAGCTGGGTCAGTGTAAGGACGGGGTCAGGGTAAGGGCCTGATCAGTGTAAAGACTGGGTAAGTGTAAGGGCGGCAGTCAGGGTAAGGGCTGTGTCAGTTTAAAGGCTGGGTCAGTGAAAGGACGGGTTCAGTGTAACGGCTGGGTCAGTTTAATGGCTGGGTCAGTGTAAGGACTGGATCAGTGTAAGATCTGGCTATGTGTAAAGACTGGGTCAGTGTAAGGGCTGTGTCTGTGTAAGGGGTGGGTCAGTGTAAGGGCTTGGTCAGTGTAAGGGCTTGGTCAGTGTAACGGCTGGGTCAGTGTAAGTGTAGAGTCTGTGTAAGGGCTGTGTCAGTGTAAGTGCTCGGTCAGTGTAAGGGTTGGGTAAGGATAAGGGCTGTGTCAGTTGAAAGGCTGGGTCAGTGAAAGGACGGGTTCAGTGTAACGGCTGGGTCAGTTTAATGGCTGGGTCAGTGTAAGGACTGGATCAGTGTAAGATCTGGCTATGTGTAAAGACTGGGTCAGTGTAAGGGCTGTGTCTGTGTAAGGGGTGGGTCAGTGTAAGGGCTTGGTCAGTGTAAGGGCTTGGTCAGTGTAACGGCTGGGTCAGTGTAAGTGTAGAGTCTGTGTAAGGGCTGTGTCAGTGTAAGTGCTCGGTCAGTGTAAGGGTTGGGTAAGGATAAGGGCTGTGTCAGTTGAAAGGCAGGGTCAGTGAAAGGACGGGTTCAGTGTAACGGCTGGGTCAGTTTAATGGCTGGGTCAGTGTAAGGACTGGATCAGTGTAAGATCTGGCTATGTGTAAAGACTGGGTCAGTGTAAGGGCTGTGTCTGTGTAAGGGGTGGGTCAGTGTAAGGGCTTGGTCAGTGTAAGGGCTTGGTCAGTGTAACGCCTGGGTCAGTGTAAGTGTAGAGTCTGTGTAAGGGCTGTGTCAGTGTAAGTGCTCGGTCAGTGTAAGGGTTGGGTAAGGATAAGGGCTGGGTCAGTTTAACGGCTGGGTCAGTGTAAGTGCTGATTCAGTGTTAGGTCAGGGTCAGTGTAAGGGCAGGGTCAGTGTAAGGGCGGAGTCAGTGTAATGGCTGGATCAGTGTAAACACTGGGTCAGTGTAAGGGCAGGGTCAGTGTAAGTGTTGGGTCAGTGTAAAGGTTGGCTCAGTGTAAGGGCTGGGCCAGTGTAAGTGGAGGGTCAGAGTAATGGCAGGGTCAGTGTAATGGCTGGATTAGTGTAAAGACTCGGTCAGTGTGAGGGCAGGCTCAGTGTAAGGACTGGCTCAGTGTAAGGGCTGGGTCAGTGTAAGTGTAGGGTCAGTGTAAGTGCTGGGTCAGTGTAAGAGCTCGGTCAGTGTAAGGGCCGGGTCAGTGTAAGTGCTGGGTCAGTGTAAGGGCAGGGTCAGTGTAAGGGCTGGATAAGAGTAAAGACAGGGTCAGCGTTAGAGCAGGGTCGGGGAAGGGCTGGTTCAGTGGATGGGCTGGGTCAGTGTAAGTGTAGGGTCAGTGTTAGGCCTGGGTCAGTGGAAGGGCAGAATCAGTGTAAAGACTATGTCAGTGTAAGGGCTGGGTCAGTAGAAGGAATTGGTCAGTGTGTGGACTGGGTCTGTGACATGTCTGGATTAGTGTAAAGACTGTGTCAATTTATGGGCTGAGTCAGTGTAAGGACGGGATCAGTGTAAGGTCTGGGTCAGTGTAAGGGCTCGGTCATTGTAAGGGCTGGGTCAGTTTAAGGGCTGGGTCAGTGTAAGGCTGGGTCAGTGTAAGGGCAGGGTCATTGTAAGGGCAGGGTCAGTGTAAGGGCAGGGTCAGTTTAAGGGCTCGGTCAGTGCAAGGGCAGGGTCAGTTTAAGGGCAGGGTCAGTGTAAATGCTGGATAAGTGTAAAGACATGGTCAGTGTAAGTGCTGATTCAGTGTAAGGGCTGGGTCAGTGTAAGGGCTGGTTAAGTGTAAGTCTAGGGTCAGTGTAAGGGCTGGGTCAGTGTAAGGGCTGGGTAAGTGTAAGTCTAGGGTCAGTGTAAGGGCTGGGTCAGTGTAAGGCCTGGGTCAGTGTAAGGACGGAGTCAAGGTTACGTCTGGCCCAGTGTAAAGACTGGTTCAGTGTAACGACAGGGTCAGTGTAAGTGCTGGGTTAGTGTAAGGACGCGGTCAGGGTAAGGGCCTGATCAGTGTGAAGACTGGGTAAGTGTAAGGGCTGGGTCAGTGTAAGTGTAGAGTCTGTGTAAGTGCTGGGTCAGTGTAAGAGCTCGGTCAGTGTAAGGGCTGGGTCAGTGTAAGGGCCGGGTCAGTGTAAGAGCTGGGTCAGTGTAAGGACTGGGTCAGTTTAATGGCTGGGTCAGTGTAAGGACTGGGTCAGGGTAAGGGCTGGGTCAGTGTAAGGACGGGGTCAGGTAAGGGCCTGATCAGAGTAAAGACTGGGTAAGTGTAAGGGCAGAGTCAGTGTAATGGCTGGATCAGTGTAAGTGTATGGTCAGTGTAAGTGCTGGGTCAGTGTAAGAGCTCGGTCATTGTAAGGGCCGGGTCAGTGTAAGAGCTGGGTTAGTGTAAGGGCTGGGTCAGTGTAAGGACTGGATCAGTGTAAGATCTGGCTCTGTGTAAAGACTGGCTCAGTGTAAGGGCAGTGTCTGTGTAAGGGCTGGGTTAGTGTAAGGACTGGGTCAGTGTAAGGACTGGGTCAGTGTAAAGGCTTGGTCAGTGTAAGGGCTGGGTCAATGTAAGGGCAGGGTCAGTATAAGGGCTGGATAAGTGGAAAGACAGGGTCAGCGTAAGAGCAGGGTCGGGGAAGGGCTGGCTCAGTGGATGGGCTGGGTCAGTGTAAGTGTAGCGTCAGTGTTAGGCCTGGGTCAGTGGAAGGGCAGAATCAGTGTAAAGACTATGTCAGTGTAAGGGCTGGGTCAGTGCAAGGGCTCGGTCAGTGTAAGAGAAGGGTCAGTGTAATGGCACGATCATGTAAAGACTGGGTCAGTGTAAGGGCAGGGTCAGTGTAAGGACTGGGTCAGTGTAATGGCTGGATCAGTGTAAGTGCTGGGTCAGTGTAAGTGCTCGGTCAGTGTAAGGGCTGGGTCAGTGTAAGGGCTGGGTCAGTTTAAAGGCTGGGTTAGTGTAAGTGCTGGGTCAGTGTAAGTGCTCGGTCAGTGTAAGGGCTGGGTCAGTGTAAGGGCAGGGTCAGTGTAAGGGCAGGGTCAGTTTAAGGGCTCGGTCAGTTTAAGGGCAGGGTCAGTTTAAGGGCTGGATAAGTGTAAAGAGAGGGTCAGTGTAAGTGCTGATTCAGTGTAAGGGCTGGGTCAGTGTAAGGGCTGGGTAAGTGTAAGTCTAGGGTCAGTGTAAGGTCTGGGTCAGATTAAGGGCAGGGTCAGTGTAAGGCCTGGGTCAGTGTAAGGACGGAGTCAGGGTTACGTCTGGCTCAGTGTAAAGTCTGGTTCAGTGTAACGACAGGGTCAGTGTAAGGGCTGGGTTAGTGTAAGGGCTGGGTTAGTGTAAGGACGGGGTCAGGGTAAGGGCCTGATCAGTGTGAAGACTGGGTAAGTGTAAGGGCTGGGTCAGTGTAAGTGTAGGGTCACTGTAAGTGCTGTGTCAGTGTAAGAGCTCGGTCAGTGTACAGGCCAGTTCAGTGTAAGAGCTGGGTCAGTGCAAGGGCTCGGTCAGTGTAAGAGAAGGGTCAGTGTAATGGCTCGATCATGTAAAGACTGGGTCAGTGTAAGGGCAGGGTCAGTGTAATGGCTGGATCAGTGTAAGTGCTAGATCAGTGTAAGTGCTCGGTCAGTGTAAGGGCTGGGTCAGTGTAAGGGCTGGGTCAGTTTAAAGGCTGGGTCAGTGTAAGTGCTGATTCAGTGTGAGGTCAGGGTCAGTGTAAGGGCTGGGTCTGTGTAAGGGCTGGGTTACTGTAAGGGCTGGGCAAGTAGAAGGAATTGGTCAGTGTGTGGTCTGGGTCTGTGACATGACTGGATTAGTGTAAAGACTGTGTCAGTTTATGGGCTGAGTCAGTGTAAGGACGGGGTCAGTGTAAGGGCTGGATAAGTGTAAAGACAGGGTCAGCGTAAGAGCAGGGTCGGGGAAGGGCTGGTTCAGTGGAAGGGCAGGATGAGTGTAAAGACTATGTCAGTGTAAGGCCTGGGTCAGTGCAAGGGTTCGGACAGTGTAAGAGAAGAGTCAGTGTAATGGCTCGATCATGTAAAGACTGGGTCAGTGTAAGGGCAGGGTCAGTGTAAGGACTGGGTCAGTGTAAGGGCTGGATCAGTGTTAGTGCTTGGTCAGTGTAAGTGCTCGGTCAGTTTAAGGGCTGGGTCAGTTTAAAGGCTGGGTCAGTGTAAGTGCTGATTCAGTGTTAGGTCAGGGTCAGTGTAAGGGCAGGGCCAGTGTAATGGCTGAATCAGTGTAAACACTGGGTCAGTGTCAGGGCTGGGTCTCTGTAAAGGCTGAGTTACTGTAAGGGCTGGGTCAGTAGAAGGAATTGGTCAGTGTGTGGACTGGGTCTGTGACATGTCTGGATTAGTGTAAAGACTGTGTCAGTTTATGGGCTGAGTCAGTGTAAGGACGGGATCAGTGTAAGGGCTGGGTCAGTGTAAGGGCTCGGTCAGTGTAAGGGCTGGGTCAGTTTAAGGGCTGGGTCAGTGTAAGGCTGGGTCAGTGTAAGGGCAGGGTCAGTGTAAAGGCAGGGTCAGTTTAAGGGCTCGGTCAGTGTAAGGGCAGGGTCAGTTTAAGGGCAGGGTCAGTGTAAAGGCTGGATAAGTGTAAAGACATGGTCAGTGTAAGGGCTGGGTCAGTGTAAGGGCTGGGTAAGTGTAAGTCTAGGGTCAGTGTAAGGGCTGGGTCAGTGTAAGGGCTGGGTAAGTGTAAGTCTAGGGTCAGTGTAAGGGCTGGGTCAGTGTAAGGGCAGGGTCAGTGTAAGGCCTGGGTCAGTGTAAGGACGGAGTCAAGGTTACGTCTGGCCCAGTGTAAAGACTGGTTCAGTGTAACGACAGGGTCAGTGTAAGTGCTGGGTTAGTGTAAGGACGGGGTCAGGGTAAGGGCCTGATCAGTGTGAAGACTGCGTAAGTGTAAGGGATGAGTCAGTGTAATGGCTGGATCAGTGTAAGTGTAGGGTCAGTGTAAGTGCTGGGTCAGTGTAAGAGCTCGGTCATTGTAAGGGCCGGATCAGTGTAAGAGCTGGGTTAGTGTAAGGGCTGGGTCAGTTAAATGGCTGGGTCAGTGTAAGGACTGGATCAGTGTAAGATCTGGCTCTGTGTAAAGACTGGGTCAGTGTAAGGGCAGTGTCTGTGTAAGGGCTGGGTCAGTGTAAGGCCTGGGTCAGTGTAAGGACTGGGTCAGTGTAAGGGCTTGGTCAGTGTAAGGGCTGGGTCAATGTAAGGGCAGGGTCAGTGTAAGGGCTGGATAAGTGTAAAGACAGGGTCAGCGTAAGAGCAGGGTCGGGGAAGGGCTGGTTCAGTGGATGGGCTGGGTCAGTGTAAGTGTAGGGTCAGTGTTAGGCCTGGGTCAGTGGAAGGGCAGGATCAGTGTAAAGACTATGTCAGTGTAAGTCCTGGGTCAGTGCAAGGGCTCGGACAGTGTAAGAGAAGGGTCAGTGTAATGGCTCGATCATGTAAAGACTGGGTCAGTGTAAGGGCAGGGTCAGTGTTAGGACTGGGTCAGTGTAATGGCTGGATCAGTGTAAGTGCTGGGTCAGTGTAAGTGCTCGGACAGTGTAAGGGCTGGGTCAGTGTAAGGGCTGGGTCAGTTTAAAGGCTGGGTCAGTGTAAGTGCTGATTCAGTGTTAGGTCAGGGTCAGTGTAAGGGCTGGGTCAGTGTAAGGGCAGGGGCAGTGTAAGGGCAGCGTCAGTTTAAGGGCTCGGTCAGTTCAAGGGCAGGGTCAGTTTAAGGGCTGGATAAGTGTAAAGAGAGGGTCAGTGTAAGTGCTGATTCAGTGTAAGGGCTGGGTCAGTGTAAGGGCTGGGTAAGTGTAAGTCTAGGGTCAATGTAAGGTCTGGGTCAGATTAAGGGCAGGGTCAGTGTAAGGCCTGGGTCAGTGTAAGGACGGAGTCAGGGTTACGTCTGGCTCAGTGTAAAGTCTGGTTCAGTGTAACGACAGGGTCAGTGTAAGGGCTGGGATAGTGTAAGGACGGGGTCAGGGTAAGGGCCTGATCAGTGTGAAGACTGGGTAAGTGTAAGGGCTGGGTCAGTGTAAGTGTAGGGTCAGTGTAAGTGCTGTGTCAGTGTAAGAGCTCGGTCAGTGTAAGGGCCGGTTCAGTGTAAGAGCTGGGTCAGTGCAAGGGCTCGGTCAGTGTAAGAGAAGGGTCAGTGTAATGGCTCGATCATGTAAAGACTGGGTCAGTGTAAGGGCAGGGTCAGTGTAATGGCTGGATCAGTGTAAGTGCTAGATCAGTGTAAGTGCTCGGTCAGTGTAAGGGCTGGGTCAGTTTAAAGGCTGGGTCAGTGTAAGTGCTGATTCAGTGTGAGGTCAGGGTCAGTGTAAGGGCTGGGTCTGTGTAAGGGCTGGGTTAGTGTAAGGACTGGGCCAGTAGAAGGAATTGGTCAGTGTGTGGTCTGGGTCTGTGACATGACTGGATTAGTGTAAAGACTGTCAGTTTATGGGCTGAGTCAGTGTAAGGACGGGGTCAGGGTAAGGGCTGGGTCAGTGTAAGGGCTGAGTCAGTTTAATGGCTGGGTCAGTGTAAGGGCAGGGTCAGTGTAAGGGCTGGATAAGTGTAAAGACAGGGTCAGCGTAAGAGCAGGGTCGGGGAAGGGCTGGTTCAGTGGATGGTCTGGGTCAGTGTAAGTGTAGGGTCAGTGTTAGGCCTGGGTCAGTGGAAGGGCAGGATCAGTGTAAAGACTATGTCAGTGTAAGTCCTGGGTCAGTGCAAGAGCTCGGACAGTGTAAGAGAAGGGTCAGTGTAATGGGTCGATCATGTAAAGACTGGGTCAGTGTAAGGGCAGGTTCAGTGTAACGACAGGGTCAGCGTAAGGGCTGGGTCAGTGTAAGGACGGGGTCAGGGTAAGGGCCTGATCAGTGTAAAGACTGGGTAAGTGTAAGGGCGGCAGTCAGTGTAAGGGCTGGGTCAGTGTAAGGGCTCGGTCAGTGTAAGGGCGGAGTCAGTGTAATGGCTGGATCAGTGTAAACACTGGGTCAGTGTAAGTGCTGGGTCAGTGTAAGTGTAGAGTCTGTGTAAGTGCTGGATCAGTGTCAGTGCTCGGTCAGTGTAAGGGCTGGGTCAGTGTAAGAGCTGGGTTAGTATAAGGGCTGGGTCAGTTTAATGGTTGGGTCTGTGTACGGACTGGGTCAGTGTAAGATCTGGCTCTGCGTAAAGACTGGGTCAGTGTAAGGGCAGTGTCTGTGTAAGGGCTGGGTCAGTGTAAGGGCTTGGTCAGTGTAAGGGCTGGGTCAGTGTAAGGGCAGGATCAGTGTAAGGGCTGGGTCAGTGTAAGGGCAGGGTAAGTGTAAGGGCTGCGTCAGGTTAAGGACGGGGTCAGGGTAAGGTCTGGCACAGTGTAAAGTCTGGTTCAGTGTAACGACAGGGTCAGTGTAAGAGCTGGGTCAGTGTCAGGACAGGGTCAGTGTAAGTTCTGGCTCTGTGTAAAGACTGGGTCAGTGTAACGGGTGGGTCAGTTTAATGGCTGGGTCAGTGTAAGTGCTGATTCAGTGTGAGGTCAGGGTCAGTGTAAGGGCAGGGTCAGTGTAAGGGCAGAGTCAATGTAATGGCTGGATCAGTGTAAACACTGGGTCAGTGTAAGGGTTGGGTCTGTGTATGGGCTGGGTTAGTGTAAGGGCTGGGCAAGTAGAAGGAATTGGTCAGTGTGTGGTCTGGGTCTGTGACATGACTGGATTAGTGTAAAGACTGTGTCAGTTTATGGGCTGAGTCAGTGTAAGGACGGGGTCAGGGTAAGGGCTGGGTCAGTATAAGGGGTCGGTCAGTGTAAGGGCAGGGTCAGTGTAAGGGCAGGCTCAGTGTAAGGGCAGGGTCTGTTTAAGGGCTGGGTCAGTGTAAGGGCTGGGTCAGTGTAAGGACTGGGTCAGTGTAAGGACGGGGTCAGGGTAAAGGCCTGATCAGAGTAAAGACTGGGTAAGTGTAAGGGCAGAGTCAGTGTAATGGCTGGATCAGTGCAAACACTGGGTCAGTGTAAGGACAGGGTCAGTGTAAGGGCTGGGTCAGTGCAAGGGCTGGGTCAGGGTAAGGGCTGGGTCAGTGTAAGGACAGAGTCAGGGTTACGTCTGGCTCAGTGTAAAGACTGGTTCAGTGTAACGACAGGGTCAGTGTAAGGGCTGGGTGAATGTAAGGACGGGGTCAGGGTAAGGCCTGATCAGTGTAAAGACTGGGTAAGTTTAAGGGCGGCAGTCAGTGTAAGGGCTGGGTCAGTGTAAGGCTGGGTCAGTGTAAGGGCAGGGTCAGTGTAAGGGCAGGGTCAGTTTAAGGGCTCGGTCAGTGTAAGGGCCTGATCAGTGCAAAGACTGTGTAAGTGGAAGGGCGGCAGTCAGTGTAAGGGCTGGGTCAGTGTAAGGGCTCGGTCAGTGTAAGGGCGGAGTCAGTGTAATGGCTGGATCACTGTAAACACTGGGTCAGTGTAACGGCAGGGTCAGTGTAAGGGCAGGGTCAGTTTAAGGGCTCGGTCAGTGTAAGGGCCTGATCAGTGTAAAGACTGTGTAAGTGGAAGGGCGGCAGTCAGTGTAAGGGCTGGGTCAGTGTAAGGGCTCGGTCAGTGTAAGGGCGGAGTCAGTGTAATGGCTGGATCACTGTAAACACTGGGTCAGTGTAAGTGCTGGGTCAGTGTCAGTGCTCGGTCAGTGTAAGGGCTGTGTCAGTGTAAGGGCTGGGTCAGTGTAAGAGCTGGGTTAGTGTAAGGTCTGGGTCAGTTTAATGGTTGGGTCTGTGTACGGACTGGGTCAGTGTAAGATCTGGCTCTGTGTAAAGACTGGGTCAGTGTAAGGGCAGTGTCTGTGTAAGGGCTGGGTCAGTGTAAGGACTTGGTCAGTGTAAGGGCTGGGTCAGTGTAAGGGCTGGGTCAGTGTAAGGGCAGGGTCAGTGTAAGGACTGGGTCAGTGTAAGGACGCGGTCACGGTAAGGTCTGGCACAGGGTAAGGTCTGGCACAGTGTAAAGTCTGGTTCAGTGTAACGACAGGGTCAGTGTAAGAGCTGGGTCAGTGTAAGGACGGTGTCAGGGTAAGGGCCTGATCAGTGTAAAGACTGGGTAAGTGTAAGGGCGGCAGTCAGGGTAAGGGCTGGGTCAGTTTAAAGGCTGGGTCAGTGAAAGGACGGGTTCAGTGTAAAGGCTGGGTGAGTGTAAGATCTGGCTCTGTGTAAAGACTGGGTCAGTGTAACGGCTGGGTCAGTTTAATGGCTGGGTCAGTGTAAGGACTGGGTCAGTGTAAGATCTGGCTCTGTGTAAAGACTGGGTCAGTGTAAGGACAGTGTCTGTGTAAGGGGTGGGTCAGTGTAAGGGCTTGGTCAGTGTAAGGGCTTGGTCAGTGTAAGGGCTGGGTCAGTGTAAGTGTAGAGTCTGTGTAAGGGCTGGGTCAGTGTAAGTGCTCGGTCAGTGTAAGGGTTGGGCCAGGATAAGAGCTGGGTCAGTTTAAATGCTGGGTCAGTGTAAGTGCTGATTCAGTGTTAGGTCAGGGTCAGTGTAAGGGCAGGGTCAGTGTAAGGGCAGAGTCAGTGTAATGGCTGGATCAGTGTAAACACTGGGTCAGTGTAATGGCAGGGTCAGTGTAAGTGTTGGGTCAGTGTAAAGGTTGGCTCAGTGTAAGGGCTGGGCCAGTGTAAGTGGAGGGTCAGAGTAATGGCAGGGTCAGTGCAATGGCTGGATTATTGTAAAGACTCGGTCAGTGTGAGGGCAGGCTCAGTGTAAGGACTGGCTCAGTGTAAGAGCTCGGTCAGTGTAAGGCATGGGTCAGTGTAAGGACGGAGTCAGGGTTACGTCTGGCTCAGTGTAAAGTCTGGTTCAGTGTAACGACAGGGTCAGTGCAAGGGCTGGGTTAGTGTAAGGATGGGGTCAGGGTAAGGGCCTGATCAGTGTGAAGACTGGGTAAGTGTAAGGGCCGGGTCAGTGTAAGAGCTGGGTCAGTGTACGGGCTGGGTTAGTTTAATGGCTGGGCCAGTGTAAGGTCAGGGTCAGTGTAAGGGCTGGATAAGTGTAAAGACTGGGTCAGCGTAAGAGCAGGGTCGGGGAAGGGCTGGGTCAGTGTAAGGACTGGGTCAGTGTAAGGGCTTGGTCAGTGTAAGGGCTGGGTCAATGTAAGGGCAGGGTCAGTGTAAGGGCTGGATAAGTGTAAAGACAGGGTCAGCGTAAGAGCAGGGTCGGGGAAGGGCTGGCTTAGTGGATGGGCTGGGTCAGTGTAAGTGTAGCGTCAGTGTTAGGCCTGGGTCAGTGGAAGGGCAGAATCAGTGTAAAGTCTGTGTCAGTGTAAGGGCTGGGTCAGTGCAAGGGCTCGGTCAGTGTAAGAGAAGGGTCAGTGTAATGGCTCGATCATGTAAAGACTGGGTCAGTGTAAGGGCAGGGTCAGTGTTAGGACTGGGTCAGTGTAATGGCTGGATCAGTGTAAGTGCTGGGTCAGTTTAAGTGCTCGGTCAGTGTAAGGGCTGGGTCAGTGTAAGGGCTGGGTCAGTTTAAAGGCTGGGTCAGTGTAAGTGCTGATTCAGTGTTAGGTCAGGGTCAGTGTAAGGGCTGGGTCAGTGTAAGGGCAGGGTCAGTGTAAGGGCAGGGTCAGTTTAAGGGCTCGGTCAGTTTAAGGGCAGGGTCAGTTTAAGGGCTGGATAAATGTAAAGAGAGGGTCAGTGTAAGTGCTGATTCAGTGTAAGGGCTGGGTCAGTGTAAGGGCTGGGTAAGTGTAAGTCTAGGGTCAGTGTAAGGTCTGGGTCAGATTAAGGGCAGGGTCAGTGTAAGGCCTGGGTCAGTGTAAGGACGGAGTCAGGGTTACGTCTGGCTCAGTGTAAAGTCTGGTTCAGTGTAACGACAGGGTCAGTGTAAGGGCTGGGTTAGTGTAAGGACGGGGTCAGGGTAAGGGCCTGATCAGTGTGAAGACTGGGTAAGTGTAAGGGCTGGGTCAGTGTAAGTGTAGGGTCAGTGTAAGTGCTGTGTCAGTGTAAGAGCTCGGTCAGTGTAAGGGCCGGTTCAGTGTCAGAGCTGGGTCAGTGCAAGGGCTCGGTCAGTGTAAGAGAAGGGTCAGTGTAATGGCTCGATCATGTAAAGACTGGGTCAGTGTAAGGGCAGGGTCAGTTTAATGGCTGGATCAGTGTAAGTGCTAGATCAGTGTAAGTGCTCGGTCAGTGTAAGGGCTGGGTCAGTGTAAGGGCTGGGTCAGTTTAAAGGCTGGGTCAGTGTAAGTGCTGATTCAGTGTGAGATCAGGGTCAGTGTAAGGGCTGGGTCTGTGTAAGTCTGGGTTAGTGTAAGGGCTGGGCAAGTAGAAGGAATTGGTCAGTGTGTGGTCTGGGTCTGTGACATGACTGGATTAGTGTAAAGACTGTGTCAGTTTATGGGCTGAGTCAGTGTAGGACGGGGTCAGGGTAAGGGCTGGGTCAGTGTAAGGGGTCGCTCAGTGTAAGGGTAGGGTCAGTGAAAGGGCAGGGTCAGTGTAAGGGCAGGGTCAGTTTAAGGGCTGGGTCAGTGTAAGGGCAGGGTCAGTTTAAGGGCTGGGTCAGTGTAAGGGCCGGGTCAGTGTAAGGGCAGGGTCAGTGTAAGGGCTGGATAAGCGTAAAGACAAGGTCAGTGTAAGTGCTAATTCAGTGTAAGGGCTGGGTCAGTGTAAGGGCTGGGTCAGTGTAAGAGCTGGGTAAGTGTAAGTCTAGGGTCAGTGTAAGGGCTGGGTCAGTGTAAGTGCAGTGTCAGTGTAAGGCCTGGGTCAGTGTAAGGACGGAGTCAGGGTTACGTCTGGCTCAGTGTAAAGACTGGTTCAGTGTAACGACAGGGTCAGTGTAAGGGCTGTGTTAGTGTAAGGGCGGGGTCAGGGTAAGGGCCTGATCAGTGTGAAGACTGGGTAAGTGTAAGGGCTGGGTCAGTGTAAGTGTAGGGTCAGTGTAAGTGCTGTGTCAGTGTAAGAGCTCGGTCAGTGTAAGGGCCGGTTCAGTGTAAGAGCTGGGTGAGTGCAAGGGCTCGGTCAGTGTAAGAGAAGGGTCAGTGTAATGGCTCGATCATGTAAAGACTGGGTCAGTGTAAGGGCAGGGTCAGTTTAATGGCTGGATCAGTGTAAGTGCTAGATCAGTGTAAGTGCTCAGTCAGTGTAAGGGCTGGGTCAGTGTAAGGGCTGGGTCAGTTTAAAGGCTGGGTCAGTGTAAGTGCTGATTCAGTGTGAGGTCAGGGTCAGTGTAAGGGCTGGGTCTGTGTAAGGGCTGGGTTAGTGTAAGGGCTGGGCAAGTAGAAGGAATTGGTCAGTGTGTGGTCTGGGTCTGTGACATGACTGGATTAGTGTAAAGACTGTGTTAGTTTATGGGCTGAGTCAGTGTAAGGGGTCGGTCAGTGTAAGGGTAGGGTCAGTGTAAGGGCAGGGTCAGTGTAAGGGCAGGGTCAGTTTAAGGGCTGGGTCAGTGTAAGGGCAGGGTCAGTTTAAGGGCTGGGTCAGTGTAAGGGCCGGGTCAGTGTAAGGGCAGGGTTCGTGTAAGGGCTGGGTAAGTGTAAGGGCTTGGTCAGTTTAAGGGCTGGGTCAGTGTAAGGGCCGGGTCAGTGTAAGGGCAGGGTCAGTGTAAGGGCTGGATAAGCGTAAAGACAAGGTCAGTGTAAGTGCTATTTCAGTGTAAGGGCTTGGTCAGTGTAAGTGTAGGGTCAGTGTAAGTGCTGTGTCAGTGTAAGAGCTCGGTCAGTGTAAGGGCCGGTTCAGTGTAAGAGCTGGGTCAGTGCAAGGGCTCGGTCAGTGTAAGAGAAGGGTCAGTGTTATGGCTCGATCATGTAAAGACTGGGTCAGTGTAAGTGCTGGGTCAGTGTAAGTGTAGAGTCAGTGTAAGTGCTCGGTCAGTGTAAGGGTTGGGTAAGGATAAGGGCTGTGTCAGTTTAAAGGCTGGGTCAGTGAAAGGACGGGTTCAGTGTAACGGCTGGGTCAGTTTAATGGCTGGGTCAGTGTAAGGACTGGATCAGTGTAAGATCTGGCTATGTGTAAAGACTGGGTCAGTGTAAGGGCTGTGTCTGTGTAAGGGGTGGGTCAGTGTAAGGGCTTGGTCAGTGTAAGGGCTTGGTCAGTGTAACGGCTGGGTCAGTGTAAGTGTAGAGTCTGTGTAAGGGCTGTGTCAGTGTAAGTGCTCGGTCAGTGTAAGGGTTGGGTAAGGATAAGGGCTGGGTCAGTTTAACGGCTGGGTCAGTGTAAGTGCTGATTCAGTGTTAGGTCAGGGTCAGTGTAAGGGCAGGGTCAGTGTAAGGGCGGAGTCAGTGTAATGGCTGGATCAGTGTAAACACTGGGTCAGTGTAAGGGCAGGGTCAGTGTAAGTGTTGGGTCAGTGTAAAGGTTGGCTCAGTGTAAGGGCTGGGCCAGTGTAAGTGGAGGGTCAGAGTAATGGCAGGGTCAGTGTAATGGCTGGATTAGTGTAAAGACTCGGTCAGTGTGAGGGCAGGCTCAGTGTAAGGACTGGCTCAGTGTAAGGGCTGGGTCAGTGTAAGTGTAGGGTCAGTGTAAGTGCTGGGTCAGTGTAAGAGCTCGGTCAGTGTAAGGGCCGGGTCAGTGTAAGTGCTGGGTCAGTGTAAGGGCTGAGTCAGTTTAAGGGCAGGGTCAGTGTAAATGCTGGATAAGTGTAAAGACATGGTCAGTGTAAGTGCTGATTCAGTGTAAGGGCTGGGTCAGTGTAAGGGCTGGTTAAGTGTAAGTCTAGGGTCAGTGTAAGGGCTGGGTCAGTGTAAGGGCTGGGTAAGTGTAAGTCTAGGGTCAGTGTAAGGGCTGGGTCAGTGTAAGGCCTGGGTCAGTGTAAGGACGGAGTCAAGGTTACGTCTGGCCCAGTGTAAAGACTGGTTCAGTGTAACGACAGGGTCAGTGTAAGTGCTGGGTTAGTGTAAGGACGCGGTCAGGGTAAGGGCCTGATCAGTGTGAAGACTGGGTAAGTGTAAGGGCTGGGTCAGTGTAAGTGTAGAGTCTGTGTAAGTGCTGGGTCAGTGTAAGAGCTCGGTCAGTGTAAGGGCTGGGTCAGTGTAAGGGCCGGGTCAGTGTAAGAGCTGGGTCAGTGTAAGGACTGGGTCAGTTTAATGGCTGGGTCAGTGTAAGGACTGGGTCAGGGTAAGGGCTGGGTCAGTGTAAAGACGGGGTCAGGTAAGGGCCTGATCAGAGTAAAGACTGGGTAAGTGTAAGGGCAGAGTCAGTGTAATGGCTGGATCCGTGTAAGTGTATGGTCAGTGTAAGTGCTGGGTCAGTGTAAGAGCTCGGTCATTGTAAGGGCCGGGTCAGTGTAAGAGCTGGGTTAGTGTAAGGGCTGGGTCAGTGTAAGGACTGGATCAGTGTAAGATCTGGCTCTGTGTAAAGACTGGGTCAGTGTAAGGGCAGTGTCTGTGTAAGGGCTGGGTCAGTGTAAGGACTGGGTCAGTGTAAGGACTGGGTCAGTGTAAGGGCTTGGTCAGTGTAAGGGCTGGGTCAATGTAAGGGCAGGGTCAGTATAAGGGCTGGATAAGTGTAAAGACAGGGTCAGCGTAAGAGCAGGGTCGGGGAAGGGCTGGCTCAGTGGATGGGCTGGGTCAGTGTAAGTGTAGCGTCAGTGTTAGGCCTGGGTCAGTGGAAGGGCAGAATCAGTGTAAAGACTATGTCAGTGTAAGGGCTGGGTCAGTGCAAGGGCTCGGTCAGTGTAAGAGAAGGGTCAGTGTAATGGCACGATCATGTAAAGACTGGGTCAGTGTAAGGGCCGGGTCAGTGTTAGGACTGGGTCAGTGTAATGGCTGGATCAGTGTAAGTGCTGGGTCAGTGTAAGTGCTCGGTCAGTGTAAGTGCTCGGTCAGTGTAAGGGCTGGGTCAGTGTAAGGGCTGGGTCAGTTTAAAGGCTGGGTTAGTGTAAGTGCTGGGTCAGTGTAAGTGCTCGGTCAGTGTAAGGGCTGGGTCAGTGTAAGGGCAGGGTCAGTGTAAGGGCAGGGTCAGTTTAAGGGCTCGGTCAGTTTAAGGGCAGGGTCAGTTTAAGGGCTGGATAAGTGTAAAGAGAGGGTCAGTGTAAGTGCTGATTCAGTGTAAGGGCTGGGTCAGTGTAAGGGCTGGGTAAGTGTAAGTCTAGGGTCAGTGTAAGGTCTGGGTCAGATTAAGGGCAGGGTCAGTGTAAGGCCTGGGTCAGTGTAAGGACGGAGTCAGGGTTACGTCTGGCTCAGTGTAAAGTCTGGTTCAGTGTAACGACAGGGTCAGTGTAAGGGCTGGGTTAGTGTAAGGACGGGGTCAGGGTAAGGGCCTGATCAGTGTGAAGACTGGGTAAGTGTAAGGGCTGGGTCAGTGTAAGTGTAGGGTCAGTGTAAGTGCTGTGTCAGTGTAAGAGCTCGGTCAGTGTAAGGGCCGGTTCAGTGTAAGTGCTGGGTCAGTGCAAGGGCTCGGTCAGTGTAAGAGAAGGGTCAGTTTAATGGCTCGATCATGTAAAGACTGGGTCAGTGTAAGGGCAGGGTCAGTTTAATGGCTGGATCAGTGTAAGTGCTAGATCAGTGTAAGTGCTCGGTCAGTGTAAGGGCTGGGTCAGTTGAAGGGCTGGGTCAGTTTAAAGGCTGGGTCAGTGTAAGTGCTGATTCAGTGTGAGATCAGGGTCAGTGTAAGGGCTGGGTCTGTGTAAGGGCTGGGTTAGTGTAAGGGCTAGGCAAGTAGAAGGAATTGGTCAGTGTGTGGTCTGGGTCTGTGACATGACTGGATTAGTGTAAAGACTGTGTCAGTTTATGGGCTGAGTCAGTGTAAGGACGGGGTCAGGGTAAGGGCTGGGTCAGTGTAAGGGGTCGCTCAGTGTAAGGGTAGGGTCAGTGAAAGGGCAGGGTCAGTGTAAGGGCAGGGTCAGTTTAAGGGCTGGGTCAGTGTAAGGGCAGGGTCAGTTTAAGGGCTGGGTCAGTGTAAGGGCCGGGTCAGTGTAAGGGCAGGGTTAGTGTAAGGGCTGTGTAAGTGTAAGGGCTTGGTCAGTTTAAGGGCTGGGTCAGTGTAAGGGCCGGGTCAGTGTAAGGGCAGGGTCAGTGTAAGGGCTGGATAAGCGTAAAGACAAGGTCAGTGTAAGTGCTAATTCAGTGTAAGGGCTGGGTCAGTGTAAGGGCTGGGTCAGTGTAAGAGCTGGGTAAGTGTAAGTCTAGGGTCAGTGTAAGGGCTGGGTCAGTGTAAGTGCAGTGTCAGTGTAAGGCCTGGGTCAGTGTAAGGACGGAGTCAGGGTTACGTCTGGCTCAGTGTAAAGACTGGTTCAGTGTAACGACAGGGTCAGTGTAAGGGCTGGGTTAGTGTAAGTACGGGGTCAGGGTAAGGGCCTGATCAGTGTGAAGACTGGGTAAGTGTAAGGGCTGGGTCAGTGTAAGTGTAGGGTCAGTGTAAGTGCTGTGTCAGTGTAAGAGCTCGGTCAGTGCAAGGGCTCGGTCAGTGTAAGAGAAGGGTCAGTGTAATGGCTCGATCATGTAAAGACTGGGTCAGTGTAAGGGCAGGGTCAGTTTAATGGCTGGATCAGTGTAAGTGCTAGATCAGTGTAAGTGCTCGGTCAGTGTAAGGGCTGGGTCAGTGTAAGGGCTGGGTCAGTTTAAAGGCTGGGTCAGTGTAAGTGCTGATTCAGTGTGAGGTCAGGGTCAGTGTAAGGGCTGGGTCTGTGTAAGGGCTGGGTTAGTGTAAGGGCTGGGCAAGTAGAAGGAATTGGTCAGTGTGTGGTCTGGGTCTGTGACATGACTTTATTAGTGTAAAGACTGTGTTAGTTTATGGGCTGAGTCAGTGTAAGGACGGGGTCAGGGTAAGGGCTGGGTCAGTGTAAGGGGTCGGTCAGTGTAAGGGTAGGGTCAGTATAAGGGCAGGGTCAGTGTAAGGGCAGGGTCAGTTTAAGGGCTGGGTCAGTGTAAGGGCAGGGTCAGTTTAAGGGCTGGGTCAGTGTAAGGGCCGGGTCAGTGTAAGGGCAGGGTTCGTGTAAGGGCTGGGTAAGTGTAAGGGCTTGGTCAGTTTAAGGGCTGGGTCAGTGTAAGGGCCGGGTCAGTGTAAGGGCAGGGTCAGTGTAAGGGCTGGATAAGCGTAAAGACAAGGTCAGTGTAAGTGCTATTTCAGTGTAAGGGCTCGATAAGCGTAAAGAGAAGGTCAGTGTAAGTGCTATTTCAGTGTAAGGGCTGGGTCAGTGTAAGGGCTGGGTCAGTGTAAGGGCTGGGTAAGTGTAAGTCTAGGGTCAGTTTAAGGGCTGGGTCAGTGTAAGTGCAGTGTCAGTGTAAGGCCTGGGTCAGTGTAAGGACGGAGTCAGGGTTACGTCTGGCTCAGTGTAAAGACTGGTTCAGTGTAACGACAGGGTCAGTGTAAGAGCTGGGTTAGTGTAAGGGCGGGGTCAGGGTAAGGGCCTGATCAGCGTGAAGACTGGGTAAGTGTAAGGGCTGGGTCAGTGTAAGGGCTGGGTCAGTTTAATGGCTGGGTCAGTGTTAGGACTGGGTCAGTGTAAGATCTTGCTCTGTGTAAAGACTTGGTCAGTGTAAGGGCAGTATCTGTGTAAGGGCTGGGTCAGTGTAAGGACTGGGTCAGTATAAGGGCAGGGTCAGTGTAGGGGCTGGGTCAGTGTAAGGGCAGGGTCAGTTTAAGGGCTGGGTCAGTGTAAGTACGTGGTCAGGGTAAGGTCTGGCACAGTGTAAAGTCTGGTTCAGTGTAACGACAGGGTCAGCGTAAGGGCTGGGTCAGTGTAAGGACGGCGTCAGGGTAAGGGCCTGATCAGTGTAAAGACTGGGTAAGTGTAAGGGCGGCAGTCAGTATAAGGGCTGGGTCAGTGTAAGGGCTCGGTCAGTGTAAGGGCGGAGTCAGTGTAATGGCTGGATCAGTGTAAACACTGGGTCAGTGTAAGTGCTGGGTCAGTGTAAGTGTAGAGTCTGTGTAAGTGCTGGATCAGTGTCAGTGCTCGGTCAGTGTAAGGGCTGGGTCAGTGTAAGGGCAGGGTCAGTGTAAGGGCTGGGTAAGTGTAAGTCTAGGGTCAGTGTAAGGGCTGGGTCAGTGTAAGTGCAGTGTCAGTGTAAGGCCTGGGTCAGTGTAAGGACGGAGTCAGGGTTACGTCTGGCTCAGTGTAAAGTCTGGTTCAGTGTAACGACAGGGTCAGTGTAAGGGCTGGGTTAGTGTAAGGGCGGGGTCAGGGTAAGGGCCTGATCAGCGTGAAGACTGGGTAAGTGTAAGGGCTGGGTCAGTGTAAGGGCTGGGTCAGTTTAATGGCTGGGTCAGTGTTAGGACTGGGTCAGTGTAAGATCTTGCTCTGTGTAAAGACTTGGTCAGTGTAAGGGCAGTATCTGTGTAAGGGCTGGGTCAGTGTAAGGAGTGGGTCAGTATAAGGGCAGGGTCAGTGTAGGGGCTGGGTCAGTGTAAGGGCAGGGTCAGTTTAAGGGCTGGGTCAGTGTAAGTACGTGGTCAGGGTAAGGTCTGGCACAGTGTAAAGTCTGGTTCAGTGTAACGACAGGGTCAGCGTAAGGGCTGGGTCAGTGTAAGGACGGGGTCAGGGTAAAGGCCTGATCAGTGTAAAGACTGGGTAAGTGTAAGGGCGGCAGTCAGTATAAGGGCTGGGTCAGTGTAAGACCTCGGTCAGTGTAAGGGCGGAGTCAGTGTAATGGCTGGATCAGTGTAAACACTGGGTCAGTGTAAGTGCTGGGTCAGTGTAAGTGTAGAGTCTGTGTAAGTGCTGGATCAGTGTCAGTGCTCGGTCAGTGTAAGGGCTGGGTCAGTGTAAGGGCAGGGTCAGTGTAAGTGCTGGATTAGTATAAGGGCTGGGTCAGTTTAATGGTTGGGTCTGTGTACGGACTGGGTCAGTGTAAGATCTGGCTCTGTGTAAAGACTGGGTCAGTGTAAGGGCAGTGTCTGTGTAAGGGCTGGGTCGGTGTAAGGGCTTGGTCAGTGTAAGGGCTGGGTCAGTGTAAGGGCTGGGTCAGTGTAAGGGCAGGGTCAGTGTAAGGACTGGGTCAGTGTAAGGACGGGGTCAGGGTAAGATCTGGCACAGTGTAAAGTCTGGTTCAGTGTAACGACAGGGTCAGTGTAAGAGCTGGGTCAGTGTAAGGACGGGGTCAGAGTAAGGGCCTGATCAGTGTAAGGGCTGGGTCAGTGTAAGGGCTGGGTCAGTGTAAGGGCAGGGTCAGTTTAAAGGCTGGGTCAGTGAAAGGACGGGTTCAGTGTAACGGCTGGGTCAGTGTAAGATCTGGCTCTGTGTAAAGACTGGGTCAGTGTAACGGCTGGGTCAGTTTAATGGCTGGGTCAGTGTAAGTGCTGATTCAGTGTGAGGTCAGGGTCAGTGTAAGGGCAGGGTCAGTAAAAGGGCAGAGTCAATGTAATGGCTGGATCAGTGTAAACACTGGGTCAGTGTAAGGGTTGGGTCTGTGTAAGGGCTGGGTTAGTGTAAGAGATGGGCAAGTAGAAGGAATTGGTCAGTGTGTGGACTGGGTCTGTGACATGACTGGATTAGTGTAAAGACTGTGTCAGTTTATGGGCTGAGTCAGTGTAAGGACGGGGTCAGGGTAAGGGCTGGGTCAGTGTAAGGGGTCGGTCAGTGTAAGTGCAGGGTCAGTGTAAGGGCAGGGTCAGTTTAAGGGCTGGGTCAGTGTAAGGGCAGGGTCAGTTTAAGGGCTGGGTCAGTGTAAGGGCCGGGTCAGTGTAAGGGCAGGGTCAGTGTAAGGGCTGGGTAAGTGTAAGGGCTTGGTCAGTTTAAGGGCTGGGTCAGTGTAAGGGCCGGGTCAGTGTAAGGGCAGGGTCAGTGTAAGGGCTGGATAAGCGTAAAGACAGGGTCAGTGTAAGTGCTAATTCAGTGTAAGGGCTGGGTCAGTGTAAGGGCTGGGTCAGTGTAAGGGCTGGGTAAGTGTAAGTCTAGGGTCAGTGTAAGGGCTGGGTCAGTGTAAGGGCAGTGTCAGTGTAAGGCCTGGGTCAGTGTAAGGACGGAGTCAGGGTTACGTCTGGCTCAGTGTAAATACTGGTTCAGTGTAACGACAGGGTCGGTGTAAGGGCTGGGTTAGTGTAAGTGCGGGGTCAGGGTAAGGGCTGGGTCAGTTAAATGGCTGGGTCAGTGTAAGGACTGGGTCAGTGTAAGATTTTGCTCTGTGTAAAGACTTGGTCAGTGTAAGGGCAGTTCCTGTGTAAGGGCTGGGTCAGTGTAAGGACTGGGGCAGTGTAAGTACGTGGTCAGGGTAAGGTCTGGCACAGTGTAAAGTCTGGTTCAGTGTAACGACAGGGTCAGCGTAAGGGCTGGGTCAGTGTAAGGACGGGGTCAGTGTAAGGGCTGGGTCAGTTTAAAGGCTGGGTCAGTGTAAGTGCTGATTCAGTGTTAGGTCAGGGTCAGTGTAAGGGCAGGGCCAGTGTAATGGCTGAATCAGTGTAAACACTGGGTCAGTGTCAGGGCTGGGTCTCTGTTAAGGCTGGGTTAGTGTAAGGGCTGGGTCAGTAGAAGGAATTGGTCAGTGTGTGGACTGGGTCTGTGACATGTCTGGATTAGTGTAAAGACTGTGTCAGTTTATGGGCTGAGTCAGTGTAAGGATGGGATCAGTGTAAGGGCTGGGTCAGTGTAGGGGCTGGGTCAGTTTAAGGGCTGGGTCAGTGTAAGGCTGGGTCAGTGTAAGGGCAGGGTCAGTGTTAGGGCAGGGTCAATTTAAGGGCTCGGTCAGTGTAAGGGCCTGATCAGTGTAAAGACTGGGTAAGTGTAAGGGCGGCAGTCAGTGTAAGGGCTGGGTCAGTGTAAGGGCTCGGTCAGTGTAATGGCTGGATCGGTGTAAACACTGGGTCAGTGTAAGTGCTGGGTCAGTGTAAGTGTAGAGTCTGTGTAAGTGCTGGGTCAGTGTCAGTGCTCGGTCAGTGTAAAGGCTGGGTCAGTGTAAGGGCAGGGTCAGTGTAAGAGCTGGGTTAGTGTAAGGGCTGGGTCAGTTTAATGGTTGGGTCTGTGTACGGACTGGGACAGTGTAAGATCTATCTCTGTGTAAAGACTGGGTCAGTGTAAGGGCAGTGTCTATGTGAGGGCTGGGTCAGTGTAAGGGCAGGGTCAGTGTAAGGACTGGGTCAGTGTAAGGACGGGGTCAGGGTAAGGGCCTGATCAGTGTAAAGACTGGGTAAGTGTAAGGGCGGCAGTCAGTGTAAGGGCTGGGTCAGTGTAAACACTGGGTCAGTGTAAGTGCTGGGTCAGTGTAAGTGCAGAGTCTGTGTAAGTGCTGGATCAGTGTCAGTGCTCGGTCAGTGTAAGGGCTGGGTCAGTGTAAGGGCAGGGTCAGTGTAAGAGCTGGTTAGTATAAGGGCTGGGTCAGTTTAATGGTTGTGTCTGTGTACGGACTGGGTCAGTGTAAGATCTGGCTCTGTGTAATGACTGGGTCAGTGTTAGGGCAGTGTCTGTGTAAGGGCTGGGTCAGTGTAACGACAGGGTCAGCGTAAGGGCTGGGTCAGTGTAAGGACGGGGTCAGTGTAAGGGCTGGGTCAGTTTAAAGGCTGGGTCAGTGTAAGTGCTGATTCAGTGTTAGGTCAGGGTCAGTGTAAGGGCAGGGCCAGTGTAATGGCTGAATCAGTGTAAACACTGGGTCAGTGTCAGGGCTGGGTCTCTGTTAAGGCTGGGTTAGTGTAAGGGCTGGGTCAGTAGAAGGAATTGGTCAGTGTGTGGACTGGGTCTGTGACATGTCTGGATTAGTGTAAAGACTGTGTCAGTTTATGGGCTGAGTCAGTGTAAGGATGGGATCAGTGTAAGGGCTGGGTCAGTGTAAGGGCTGGGTCAGTTTAAGGGCTGGGTCAGTGTAAGGCTGGGTCAGTGTAAGGGCAGGGTCAGTGTAAGGGCAGGGTCAATTTAAGGGCTCGGTCAGTGTAAGGGCCTGATCAGTGTAAAGACTGGGTAAGTGTAAGGGCGGCAGTCAGTGTAAGGGGTGGGTCAGTGTAAGGGCTTGGTCAGTGTAAGGGCTTGGTCAGTGGAACGGCTGGGTCAGTGTAAGTGTAGAGTCTGTGTAAGGGCTGTGTCAGTGTAAGTGCTCGGTCAGTGTAAGGGTTGGGTAAGGATAAGGGCTGTGTCAGTTTAAAGGCTGGGTCAGTGAAAGGACGGGTTCAGTGTAACGGCTGGGTCAGTTTAATGGCTGGGTCAGTGTAAGGACTGGATCAGTGTAAGATCTGGCTATGTGTAAAGACTGGGTCAGTGTAAGGGCTGTGTCTGTGTAAGGGGTGGGTCAGTGTAAGGGCTTGGTCAGTGTAAGGGCTTGGTCAGTGTAACGGCTGGGTCAGTGTAAGTGTAGAGTCTGTGTAAGGGCTGTGTCAGTGTAAGTGCTCGGTCAGTGTAAGGGTTGGGTAAGGATAAGGGCTGGGTCAGTTTAACGGCTGGGTCAGTGTAAGTGCTGATTCAGTGTTAGGTCAGGGTCAGTGTAAGGGCAGGGTCAGTGTAAGGGCGGAGTCAGTGTAATGGCTGGATCAGTGTAAACACTGGGTCAGTGTAAGGGCAGGGTCAGTGTAAGTGTTGGGTCAGTGTAAAGGTTGGCTCAGTGTAAGGGCTGGGCCAGTGTAAGTGGAGGGTCAGAGTAATGGCAGGGTCAGTGTAATGGCTGGATTAGTGTAAAGACTCGGTCAGTGTGAGGGCAGGCTCAGTGTAAGGACTGGCTCAGTGTAAGGGCTGGGTCAGTGTAGTGTAGGGTCAGTGTAAGTGCTGGGTCAGTGTAAGAGCTCGGTCAGTGTAAGGGCCGGGTCAGTGTAAGTGCTGGGTCAGTGTAAGGGCTGAGTCAGTTTAATGGCTGGGTCAGTGTAAGGGCAGGGTCAGTGTAAGAGCTGGATAAGAGTAAAGACAGGGTCAGCGTTAGAGCAGGGTCGGGGAAGGGCTGGTTCAGTGGATGGGCTGGGTCAGTGTAAGTGTAGGGTCAGTGTTAGGCCTGGGTCAGTGGAAGGGCAGAATCAGTGTAAAGACTATGTCAGTGTAAGGGCTGGGTCAGTAGAAGGAATTGGTCAGTGTGTGGACTGGGTCTGTGACATGTCTGGATTAGTGTAAAGACTGTGTCAATTTATGGGCTGAGTCAGTGTAAGGACGGGATCAGTGTAAGGGCTGGGTCAGTGTAAGGGCTCGGTCATTGTAAGGGCTGGGTCAGTTTAAGGGCTGGGTCAGTGTAAGGCTGGGTCAGTGTAAGGGCAGGGTCAGTTTAAGGGCTGGGTCAGTGTAAGGCTGGGTCAGTGTAAGGGCAGGGTCATTGTAAGGGCAGGGTCAGTGTAAGGGCAGGGTCAGTTTAAGGGCTCGGTCAGTGTAAGGGCAGGGTCAGTTTAAGGGCAGGGTCAGTGTAAATGCTGGATAAGTGTAAAGACATGGTCAGTGTAAGTGCTGATTCAGTGTAAGGGCTGGGTCAGTGTAAGGGCTGGTTAAGTGTAAGTCTAGGGTCAGTGTAAGGGCTGGGTCAGTGTAAGGGCTGGGTAAGTGTAAGTCTAGGGTCAGTGTAAGGGCTGGGTCAGTGTAAGGGCAGGGTCAGTGTAAGGCCTGGGTCAGTGTAAGGACGGAGTCAGGGTTACGTCTGGCCCAGTGTAAAGACTGGTTCAGTGTAACGACAGGGTCAGTGTAAGTGCTGGGTTAGTGTAAGGACGCGGTCAGGGTAAGGGCCTGATCAGTGTGAAGACTGGGTAAGTGTAAGGGCTGGGTCAGTGTAAGTGTAGAGTCTGTGTAAGTGCTGGGTCAGTGTAAGAGCTCGGTCAGTGTAAGGGCTGGGTCAGTGTAAGGGCCGGGTCGGTGTAAGAGCTGGGTCAGTGTAAGGACTGGGTCAGTTTAATGGCTGGGTCAGTGTAAGGACTGGGTCAGGGTAAGGGCTGGGTCAGTGTAAGGACGGGGTCAGGTAAGGGCCTGATCAGAGTAAAGACTGGGAAAGTGTAAGGGCAGAGTCAGTGTAATGGCTGGATCAGTGTAAGTGTATGGTCAGTGTAAGTGCTGGGTCAGTGTAAGAGCTCGGTCATTGTAAGGGCCGGGTCAGTGTAAGAGCTGGGTTAGTGTAAGGGCTGGGTCAGTGTAAGGACTGGATCAGTGTAAGATCTGGCTCTGTGTAAAGACTGGGTCAGTGTAAGGGCAGTGTCTGTGTAAGGGCTGGGTCAGTGTAAGGACTGGGTCAGTGTAAGGACTGGGTCAGTGTAAGGGCTTGGTCAGTGTAAGGGCTGGGTCAATGTAAGGGCAGGGTCAGTATAAGGGCTGGATAAGTGCAAAGACAGGGTCAGCGTAAGAGCAGGGTCGGGGAAGGGCTGGCTCAGTGGATGGGCTGGGTCAGTGTAAGTGTAGCGTCAGTGTTAGGCCTGGGTCAGTGGAAGGGCAGAATCAGTGTAAAGACTATGTCAGTGTGTAAGGGCTGGGTCAGTGCAAGGGCTCGGTCAGTGTAAGAGAAGGGTCAGTGTAATGGCACGATCATGTAAAGACTGGGTCAGTGTAAGGGCCGGGTCAGTGTTAGGACTGGGTCAGTGTAATGGCTGGATCAGTGTAAGTGCTGGGTCAGTGTAAGTGCTCGGTCAGTGTAAGGGCTGGGTCAGTGTAAGGGCTGGGTCAGTGTAAAGGCAGGGTCAGTGTAAGGGCAGGGTCAGTTTAAGGGCTCGGTCAGTTTAAGGGCAGGGTCAGTTTAAGGGCTGGATAAGTGTAAAGAGAGGGTCAGTGTAAGTGCTGATTCAGTGTAAGGGCAGGGTCAGTGTAAGGCCTGGGTCAGTGTAAGGACGGAGTCAGGGTTACGTCTGGCTCAGTGTAAAGTCTGGTTCAGTGTAACGACAGGGTCAGTGTAAGGGCTGGGTTAGTGTAAGGACGGGGTCAGGGTAAGGGCCTGATCAGTGTGAAGACTGGGTAAGTGTAAGGGCTGGGTCAGTGTAAGTGTAGGGTCAGTGTAAGTGCTGTGTCAGTGTAAGAGCTCGGTCAGTGTAAGGGCCGGTTCAGTGTAAGAGCTGGGTCAGTGCAAGGGCTCGGTCAGTGTAAGAGAAGGGTCAGTGTAATGGCTCGATCATGTAAAGACTGGGTCAGTGTAAGGGCAGGGTCAGTTTAATGGCTGGATCAGTGTTAGTGCTAGATCAGTGTAAGTGCTCGGTCAGTGTAAGGGCTGGGTCAGTGTAAGGGCTGGGTCAGTTTAAAGGCTGGGTCAGTGTAAGTGCTGATTCAGTGTGAGATCAGGGTCAGTGTAAGGGCTGGGTCTGTGTAAGGGCTGGGTTAGTGTAAGGGCTGGGCAAGTAGAAGGAATTGGTCAGTGTGTGGTCTGGGTCTGTGACATGACTGGATTAGTGTAAAGACTGTGTCAGTTTATGGGCTGAGTCAGTGTAAGGACGGGGTCAGTGTAAGGGCTGGATAAGTGTAAAGACAGGGTCAGCGTAAGAGCAGGGTCGGGGAAGGGCTGTTTCAGTGGATGGGCTGGGTCAGTGTAAGTGTAGGGTCAGTGTTAGGCCTGGGTCAGTGGAAGGGCAGGATGAGTGTAAAGACTATGTCAGTGTAAGGCCTGGGTCAGTGCAAGGGCTCGGACAGTGTAAGAGAAGGGTCAGTGTAATGGCTCGATCATGTAAAGACTGGGTCAGTGTAAGGGCAGGGTCAGTGTAAGGACTGGGTCAGTGTAAGGGCTGGATCAGTGTTAGTGCTTGGTCAGTGTAAGTGCTCGGTCAGTTTAAGGGCTGGGTCAGTTTAAAGGCTGGGTCAGTGAAAGTGCTGATTCAGTGTTAGGTCAGGGTCAGTGTAAGGGCAGGGCCAGTGTAATGGCTGAATCAGTGTAAACACTGGGTCAGTGTCAGGGCTGGGTCTCTGTAAAGGCTGAGTTACTGTAAGGGCTGGGTCAGTAGAAGGAATTGGTCAGTGTGTGGACTGGAGCTGTGACATGTCTGGATTAGTGTAAAGACTGTGTCAGTTTATGGGCTGAGTCAGTGTAAGGACGGGATCAGTGTAAGGGCTGGGTCAGTGTAAGGGCTGGGTCAGTTTAAGGGCTGGGTCAGTGTAAGGCTGGGTCAGTGTAAGGGCAGGGTCAGTGTAAGGGCAGGGTCAGTTTAAGGGCTCGGTCAGTGTAAGGGCAGGGTCAGTTTAAGGGCAGGGTCAGTGTAAAGGCTGGATAAGTGTAAAGACATGGTCAGTGTAAGTGCTGATTCAGTGTAAGGGCTGGGTCAGTGTAAGGGCTGGGTAAGTGTAAGTATAGGGTCAGTGTAAGGGCTGGGTCAGTGTAAGGGCTGGGTAAGTGTAAGTCTAGGGTCAGTGTAAGGGCTGGGTCAGTGTAAGGGCAGGGTCTGTGTAAGGCCTGGGTCAGTGTAAGGACGGAGTCAAGGTTACGTCTGGCCCAGTGTAAAGACTGGTTCAGTGTAACGACAGGGTCAGTGTAAGTGCTGGGCTAGTGTAAGGACGGGGTCAGGGTAAGGGCCTGATCAGTGTGAAGACTGCGTAAGTGTAAGGGATGAGTCAGTGTAATGGCTGGATCAGTGTAAGTGTAGGGTCAGTGTAAGTGCTGGGTCAGTGTAAGATCTGGCTCTGTGTAAAGACTGGGTCAGTGTAACGGCAGTGTCTGTGTAAGGGCTGGGTCAGTGTAAGGACTGGGTCAGTGTAAGGACTGGGTCAGTGTAAGGGCTTGGTCAGTGTAAGGGCTGGGTCAATGTAAGGGCAGGGTCAGTGTAAGGGCTGGATAAGTGTAAAGACAGGGTCAGTTTAAGGGCTCGGTCAGTTTAAGGGCAGGGTCAGTTTAAGGGCTGGATAAGTGTAAAGAGAGGGTCAGTGTAAGTGCTGATTCAGTGTAAGGGCTGGGTCAGTGTAAGGGCTGGGTAAGTGTAAGTCTAGGGTCAGTGTAAGGTCTGGGTCAGATTAAGGGCAGGGTCAGTGTAAGGCCTGGGTCAGTGTAAGGACGGAGTCAGGGTTACGTCTGGCTCAGTGTAAAGTCTGGTTCAGTGTAATGACAGGGTCAGTGTAAGGGCTGGGTTAGTGTAAGGACGGGGTCAGGGTGAGGGCCTGATCAGTGTGAAGACTGGGTAAGTGTAAGGGCTGGGTCAGTGTAAGTGTAGGGTCACTGTAAGTGCTGTGTCAGTGTAAGAGCTCGGTCAGTGTACAGGCCAGTTCAGTGTAAGAGCTGGGTCAGTGCAAGGGCTCGGTCAGTGTAAGAGAAGGGTCAGTGTAATGGCTCGATCATGTAAAGACTGGGTCAGTGTAAGGGCAGGGTCAGTGTAATGGCTGGATCAGTGTAAGTGCTAGATCAGTGTAAGTGCTCGGTCAGTGTAAGGGCTGGGTCAGTGTAAGGGCTGGGTCAGTTTAAAGGCTGGGTTAGTGTAAGTGCTGATTCAGTGTGAGGTCAGGGTCAGTGTAAGGGCTGGGTCTGTGTAAGGGCTGGGTTAGTGTAAGGGCTGGGCAAGTAGAAGGAATTGGTCAGTGTGTGGTCTGGGTCTGTGACATGACTGGATTAGTGTAAAGACTGTGTCAGTTTATGGGCTGAGTCAGTGTAAGGACGGGGTCAATGTAAGGGCTGGATAAGTGTAAAGACAGGGTCAGCGTAAGAGCAGGGTCGGGGAAGGGCTGGTTCAGTGGATGGGCTGGGTCAGTGTAAGTGTAGGGTCAGTGTTAGGCCTGGGTCAGTGGAAGGGCAGGATGAGTGTAAAGACTATGTCAGTGTAAGGCCTGGGTCAGTGCAAGGGCTCGGACAGTGTAAGAGAAGGGTCAGTGTAATGGCTCGATCATGTAAAGACTGGGTCAGTGTAAGGGCAGGGTCAGTGTAAGGACTGGGTCAGTGTAAGGGCTGGATCAGTGTTAGTGCTTGGTCAGTGTAGGTGCTCGGTCAGTTTAAGGGCTGGGTCAGTTTAAAGGCTGGGTCAGTGTAAGTGCTGATTCAGTGTTAGGTCAGGGTCAGTGTAAGGGCAGGGCCAGTGTAATGGCTGAATCAGTGTAAACACTGGGTCAGTGTCAGGGCTGGGTCTCTGTAAAGGCTGAGTTACTGTAAGGGCTGGGTCAGTAGAAGGAATTGGTCAGTGTGTGGACTGGGTTTGTGACATGTCTGGATTAGTGTAAAGACTGTGTCAGTTTATGGGCTGAGTCAGTGTAAGGACGGGATCAGTGTAAGGGCTGGGTCAGTGTAAGGGCTCGGTCAGTGTAAGGGCTGGGTCAGTTTAAGGGCTGGGTCAGTGTAAGGCTGGGTCAGTGTAAGGGCAGGGTCAGTGTAAGGGCAGGGTCAGTTTAAGGGCTCGGTCAGTGTAAGGGCAGGGTCAGTTTAAGGGCAGTGTCAGTGTAAAGGCTGGATAAGTGTAAAGACATGGTCAGTGTAAGTGCTGATTCAGTGTAAGGGCTGGGTCAGTGTAAGGGCTGGGTAAGTGTAAGTCTAGGGTCAGTGTAAGGGCTGGGTAAGTGTAAGTCTAGGGTCAGTGTAAGGGCTGGGTCAGTGTAAGGGCAGGGTCAGTGTAAGGCCTGGGTCAGTGTAAGGACGGAGTCAAGGTTACGTCTGGCCCAGTGTAAAGACTGGTTCAGTGTAACGACAGGGTCAGTGTAAGTGCTGGGTTAGTGTAAGGACGGGGTCAGGGTAAGGGCCTGATCAGTGTGAAGACTGCGTAAGTGTAAGGGATGAGTCAGTGTAATGGCTGGATCAGTGTAATTGTAGGGTCAGTGTAAGTGCTGGGTCAGTGTAAGAGCTCGGTCATTGTAAGGGCCGGATCAGTGTAAGAGCTGGGTCAGTGTAAGGGCTGGGTCAGTTTAATGGCTGGGTCAGTGTTAGGACTGTGTCAGTGTAAGATCTTGCTCTGTGTAAAGACTTGGTCAGTGTAAGGGCAGTATCTGTGTAAGGGCTGGGTCAGTGTAAGGACTGGGTCAGTATAAGGGCAGGGTCAGTGTAGGGGCTGGGTCAGTGTAAGGGCAGGGTCAGTTTAAGGACTGGGTCAGTGTAAGTACGTGGTCAGGGTAAGGTCTGGCACAGTGTAAAGTCTGGTTCAGCGTAACGACAGGGTCAGCGTAAGGGCTGGGTCAGTGTAAGGACGGCGTCAGGGTAAGGGCCTGATCAGTGTAAAGACTGGGTAAGTGTAAGGGCGGCAGTCAGTATAAGGGCTGGGTCAGTGTAAGGGCTCGGTCAGTGTAAGGGCGGAGTCAGTGTAATGGCTGGATCAGTGTAAACACTGGGTCAGTGTAAGTGCTGGGTCAGTGTAAGTGTAGAGTCTGTGTAAGTGCTGGATCAGTGTCAGTGCTCGGTCAGTGTCAGTGCTCGGTCAGTGTAAGGGCTGGGTCAGTGTAAGGGCAGGGTCAGTGTAAGGGCTGGGTAAGTGTAAGTCTAGGGTCAGTGTAAGGTCTGGGTCAGTGTAAGTGCAGTGTCAGTGTAAGGCCTGGGTCAGTGTAAGGACGGAGTCAGGGTTACGTCTGGCTCAGTGTAAAGTCTGGTTCAGTGTAACGACAGGGTCAGTGTAAGGGCTGGGTCAGTTTAATGGCTGGGTCAGTGTTAGGACTGGGTCAGTGTAAGATCTTGCTCTGTGTAAAGACTTGGTCAGTGTAAGGGCAGTATCTGTGTAAGGGCTGGGTCAGTGTAAGGAGTGGGTCAGTATAAGGGCAGGGTCAGTGTAGGGGCTGGGTCAGTGTAAGGGCAGGGTCAGTTTAAGGGCTGGGTCAGTGTAAATACGTGGTCAGGGTAAGGTCTGGCACAGTGTAAAGTCTGGTTCAGTGTAATGACAGGGTCAGCGTAAGGGCTGGGTCAGTGTAAGGACGGGGTCAGGGTAAGGGCCTGATCAGTGTAAAGACTGGGTAAGTGTAAGGGCGACAGTCAGTATAAGGGCTGGGTCAGTGTAAGGGCTCGGTCAGTGTAAGGGCGGAGTCAGTGTAATGGCTGGATCAGTGTAAACACTGGGTCAGTGTAAGTGCTGGGTCAGTGTAAGTGTAGAGTCTGTGTAAGTGCTGGATCAGTGTCAGTGCTCGGTCAGTGTAAGGGCTGGGTCAGTGTAAGGGCAGGGTCAGTGTAAGAGCTGGGTTAGTATAAGGGCTGGGTCAGTTTAATGGTTGGGTCTGTGTACGGACTGGGTCAGTGTAAGATCTGGCACTTTGTAAAGACTGGGTCAGTGTAAGGGCCGTGTCTGTGTAAGGGCTGGGTCGATGTAAGGGCTTGGTCAGTGTAAGGGCTGGGTCAGTGTAAGGGCAGGGTCAGTGTAAGGACTGGGTCAGTGTAAGGACGGGGTCAGGGTAAGGTCTGGCACAGTGTAAAGTCTGGTTCAGTGTAACGACAGGGTCAGTGTAAGAGCTGGGTCAGTGTAAGGACGGGGTCAGAGTAAGGGCCTGATCAGTGTAAGGGCTGGGTCAGTGTAAAGGCTGGGTCAGTGTAAAGGCAGGGTCAGTTTAAAGGCTGGGTCAGTGAAAGGACGGGTTCAGTGTAACGGCTGGGTCAGTGTAAGATCTGGCTCTGTGTAAAGACTGGGTCAGTGTAACGGCTGGGTCAGTTTAATGGCTGGGTCAGTGTAAGTGCTGATTCAGTGTGAGGTCAGGGTCAGTGTAAGGGCAGGGTCAGTGAAAGGGCAGAGTCAATGTAATGGCTGGATCAGTGTAAACACTGGGTCAGTGTAAGGGTTGGGTCTGTGTCAGGGCTGGGTTCGTGTAAGGGCTCGGCAAGTAGAAGGAATTGGTCAGTGTGTGGACTGGGTCTGTGACATGACTGGATTAGTGTAAAGACTGTGTCAGTTTATGGGCTGAGTCAGTGTAAGGACGGGGTCAGGGTAAGGGCTGGGTCAGTGTAAGGGGTCGGTCAGTGTAAGTGCAGGGTCAGTGTAAGGGCCGGGTCAGTTTAAGGGCTGGGTCAGTGTAAGGGCAGGGTCAGTTTAAGGGCTGGGTCAGTGTAAGGGCCGGGTCAGTGTAAGGGCAGGGTCAGTGTAAGGGCTGGGTAAGTGTAAGGGCTTGGTCAGTTTAAGGGCTGGGTCAGTGTAAGGGCCGGGTCAGTGTAAGGGCAGGGTCAGTGTAAGGGCTGGATAAGCGTAAAGACAGGGTCAGTGTAAGTGCTAATTCAGTGTAAGGGCTGGGTCAGTGTAAGGGCTGGGTCAGTGTAAGGGCTGGGTAAGTGTATGTCTAGGGTCAGTGTAAGGGCTGGGTCAGTGTAAGGGCAGTGTCAGTGTAAGGCCTGGGTCAGTGTAAGGACGGAGTCAGGGTTACGTCTGGCTCAGTGTAAAGACTGGTTCAGTGTAACGACAGGGTCAGTGTAAGGGCTGTGTTAGTGTAAGGGCGGGGTCAGGGTAAGGGCCTGATCAGCGTGAAGACTGGGTAAGTGTAAGGGCTGGGTCAGTGTAAGTGTAGGGTCAGTGTAAGGGCCGGGTCAGTGTATGAGCTGGGTCAGTGTAAGGGCTGGGTCAGTTTAATGGCTGGGTCAGTGTAAGGACTGGGTCAGTGTAAGATCTTGCTCTGTGTAAAGACTTGGTCAGTGTAAGGGCAGTTCCTGTGTAAGGGCTGGGTCAGTGTAAGGACTGGGTCAGTGTAAGTACGTGGTCAGGGTAAGGTCTGGCACAGTGTAAAGTCTGGTTCAGTGTAACGACAGGGTCAGCGTAAGGACTGGGTCAGTGTAAGGACGGGGTCATGGTAAGGACCTGATCAGTGTAAAGACTGGGTAAGTGTAAGGGCGGCAGTCAGTGTAAGGGCTGGGTCAGTGTAAACACTGGGTCAGTGTAAGTGCTGGGTCAGTGTAAGTGCAGCGTCTGTGTAAGTGCTGGATCAGTGTCAGTGCTCGGTCAGTGCAAGGGCTGGGTCAGTTTAATGGTTGTGTCTGTGTACGGACTGGGTCAGTGTAAGATCTGGCTCTGTGTAAAGACTGGGTCAGTGTTAGGGCAGTGTCTGTGTAAGGGCTGGGTCAGTGTAACGACAGGGTCAGCGTAAGGGCTGGGTCAGTGTAAGGACGGGGTCAGTGTAAGGGCTGGGTCAGTTTAAAGGCTGGGTCAGTGTAAGGGCAGGGTCAGTGTAAGGACTGGGTCAGTGTAAGGACGGGGTCAGGGTAAGGTCTGGCACAGGGTAAGGTCTGGCACAGTGTAAAGTCTGGTTCAGTGTAACGACAGGGACATTGTAAGAGCTGGGTCAGTGTAAGGACGGGGTCAGGGTAAGGGCCTGATCAGTGTAAAGACTGGGTAAGTGTAAGGGCGGCAGTCAGTGTAAGGGCTGGGTCAGTGTAAACACTGGGTCAGTGTAAGTGCTGGATCAGTGTCAGTGCTCGGTCAGTGTAAGGGCTGGGTCAGTGTAAGGGCAGGGTCAGTGTAAGAGCTGGTTAGTATAAGGGCTGGGTCAGTTTAATGGTTGTGTCTGTGTACGGACTGGGTCAGTGTAAGATCTGGCTCTGTGTAAAGACTGGGTCAGTGTAAGGGCAGTGTCTGTGTAAGGGCTGGGTCAGTGTAACGACAGGGTCAGCGTAAGGGCTGGGTCAGTGTAAGGACGGGGTCAGTGTAAGGGCTGGGTCAGTTTAAAGGCTGGGTCAGTGTAAGTGCTGATTCAGTGTTAGGTCAGGGTCAGTGTAAGGGCAGGGCCAGTGTAATGGCTGAATCAGTGTAAACACTGGGTCAGTGTCAGGGCTGGGTCTCTGTTAAGGCTGGGTTAGTGTAAGGGCTGGGTCAGTAGAAGGAATTGGTCAGTGTGTGGACTGGGTCTGTGACATGTCTGGATTAGTGTAAAGACTGTGTCAGTTTATGGGCTGAGTCAGTGTAAGGATGGGATCAGTGTAAGGGCTGGGTCAGTGTAAGGGCTGGGTCAGTTTAAGGGCTGGGTCAGTGTAAGGCTGGGTCAGTGTAAGGGCAGGGTCAGTGTAAGGGCAGGGTCAATTTAAGGGCTCGGTCAGTGTAAGGGCCTGATCAGTGTAAAGACTGGGTAAGTGTAAGGGCGGCAGTCAGTGTAAGGGCTGGGTCAGTGTAAGGGCTCGGTCAGTGTAATGGCTGGATCGGTGTAAACACTGGGTCAGTGTAAGTGCTGGGTCAGTGTAAGTGTAGAGTCTGTGTAAGTGCTGGGTCAGTGTCAGTGCTCGGTCAGTGTAAAGGCTGGGTCAGTGTAAGGGCAGGGTCAGTGTAAGAGCTGGGTTAGTGTAAGGGCTGGGTCAGTTTAATGGTTGGGTCTGTGTACGGACTGGGACAGTGTAAGATCTATCTCTGTGTAAAGACTGGGTCAGTGTAAGGGCAGTGTCTATGTAAGGGCTGGGTCAGTGTAAGGGTTTGGTCAGTGTAAGGGCTGGGTCAGTGTAAGGGCAGGGTCAGTGTAAGGACTGGGTCAGTGTAAGGACGGGGTCAGGGTAAGGTCTGGCACAGGGTAAGGTCTGGCACAGTGTAAAGTCTGGTTCAGTGTAACGACAGGGACATTGTAAGAGCTGGGTCAGTGTAAGGACGGGGTCAGGGTAAGGGCCTGATCAGTGTAAAGACTGGGTAAGTGTAAGGGCGGCAGTCAGGGTAAGGGCTGTGTCAGTTTAAAGGCTGGGTCAGTGAAAGGACGGGTTCAGTGTAACGGCTGGGTCAGTTTAATGGCTGGGTCAGTGTAAGGACTGGATCAGTGTAAGATCTGGCTATGTGTAAAGACTGGGTCAGTGTAAGGGCTGTGTCTGTGTAAGGGGTGGGTCAGTGTAAGGGCTTGGTCAGTGTAAGGGCTTGGTCAGTGGAACGGCTGGGTCAGTGTAAGTGTAGAGTCTGTGTAAGGGCTGTGTCAGTGTAAGTGCTCGGTCAGTGTAAGGGTTGGGTAAGGATAAGGGCTGTGTCAGTTTAAAGGCTGGGTCAGTGAAAGGACGGGTTCAGTGTAACGGCTGGGTCAGTTTAATGGCTGGGTCAGTGTAAGGACTGGATCAGTGTAAGATCTGGCTATGTGTAAAGACTGGGTCAGTGTAAGGGCTGTGTCTGTGTAAGGGGTGGGTCAGTGTAAGGGCTTGGTCAGTGTAAGGGCTTGGTCAGTGTAACGGCTGGGTCAGTGTAAGTGTAGAGTCTGTGTAAGGGCTGTGTCAGTGTAAGTGCTCGGTCAGTGTAAGGGTTGGGTAAGGATAAGGGCTGGGTCAGTTTAACGGCTGGGTCAGTGTAAGTGCTGATTCAGTGTTAGGTCAGGGTCAGTGTAAGGGCAGGGTCAGTGTAAGGGCGGAGTCAGTGTAATGGCTGGATCAGTGTAAACACTGGGTCAGTGTAAGGGCAGGGTCAGTGTAAGTGTTGGGTCAGTGTAAAGGTTGGCTCAGTGTAAGGGCTGGGCCAGTGTAAGTGGAGGGTCAGAGTAATGGCAGGGTCAGTGTAATGGCTGGATTAGTGTAAAGACTCGGTCAGTGTGAGGGCAGGCTCAGTGTAAGGACTGGCTCAGTGTAAGGGCAGGGTCAGTGTAAGGACTGGGTCAGTGTAAGGACGGGGTCAGGGTAAGGTCTGGCACAGGGTAAGGTCTGGCACAGTGTAAAGTCTGGTTCAGTGTAACGACAGGGACATTGTAAGAGCTGGGTCAGTGTAAGGACGGGGTCAGGGTAAGGGCCTGATCAGTGTAAAGACTGGGTAAGTGTAAGGGCGGCAGTCAGGGTAAGGGCTGTGTCAGTTTAAAGGCTGGGTCAGTGAAAGGACGGGTTCAGTGTAACGGCTGGGTCAGTTTAATGGCTGGGTCAGTGTAAGGACTGGATCAGTGTAAGATCTGGCTATGTGTAAAGACTGGGTCAGTGTAAGGGCTGTGTCTGTGTAAGGGGTGGGTCAGTGTAAGGGCTTGGTCAGTGTAAGGGCTTGGTCAGTGGAACGGCTGGGTCAGTGTAAGTGTAGAGTCTGTGTAAGGGCTGTGTCAGTGTAAGTGCTCGGTCAGTGTAAGGGTTGGGTAAGGATAAGGGCTGTGTCAGTTTAAAGGCTGGGTCAGTGAAAGGACGGGTTCAGTGTAACGGCTGGGTCAGTTTAATGGCTGGGTCAGTGTAAGGACTGGATCAGTGTAAGATCTGGCTATGTGTAAAGACTGGGTCAGTGTAAGGGCTGTGTCTGTGTAAGGGGTGGGTCAGTGTAAGGGCTTGGTCAGTGTAAGGGCTTGGTCAGTGTAACGGCTGGGTCAGTGTAAGTGTAGAGTCTGTGTAAGGGCTGTGTCAGTGTAAGTGCTCGGTCAGTGTAAGGGTTGGGTAAGGATAAGGGCTGGGTCAGTTTAACGGCTGGGTCAGTGTAAGTGCTGATTCAGTGTTAGGTCAGGGTCAGTGTAAGGGCAGGGTCAGTGTAAGGGCGGAGTCAGTGTAATGGCTGGATCAGTGTAAACACTGGGTCAGTGTAAGGGCAGGGTCAGTGTAAGTGTTGGGTCAGTGTAAAGGTTGGCTCAGTGTAAGGGCTGGGCCAGTGTAAGTGGAGGGTCAGAGTAATGGCAGGGTCAGTGTAATGGCTGGATTAGTGTAAAGACTCGGTCAGTGTGAGGGCAGGCTCAGTGTAAGGACTGGCTCAGTGTAAGGGCAGGGTCAGTGTAAGGACTGGGTCAGTGTAAGGACGGGGTCAGGGTAAGGTCTGGCACAGGGTAAGGTCTGGCACAGTGTAAAGTCTGGTTCAGTGTAACGACAGGGACATTGTAAGAGCTGGGTCAGTGTAAGGACGGGGTCAGGGTAAGGGCCTGATCAGTGTAAAGACTGGGTAAGTGTAAGGGCGGCAGTCAGTGTAAGGGCTGGGTCAGTGTAAACACTGGGTCAGTGTAAGTGCTGGATCAGTGTCAGTGCTCGGTCAGTGTAAGGGCTGGGTCAGTGTAAGGGCAGGGTCAGTGTAAGAGCTGGTTAGTATAAGGGCTGCGGGTCAGTTTAATGGTTGTGTCTGTGTACGGACTGGGTCCAGTGTAAGATCTGGCTCTGTGTAAAGACTGGGTCAGTGTAAGGGCAGTGTCTGTGTAAGGGCTGGGTCAGTGTAACGACAGGGTCAGCGTAAGGGCTGGGTCAGTGTAAGGACGGGGTCAGTGTAAGGGCTGGGTCAGTTTAAAGGCTGGGTCAGTGTAAGTGCTGATTCAGTGTTAGGTCAGGGTCAGTGTAAGGGCAGGGCCAGTGTAATGGCTGAATCAGTGTAAACACTGGGTCAGTGTCAGGGCTGGGTCTCTGTTAAGGCTGGGTTAGTGTAAGGGCTGGGTCAGTAGAAGGAATTGGTCAGTGTGTGGACTGGGTCTGTGACATGTCTGGATTAGTGTAAAGACTGTGTCAGTTTATGGGCTGAGTCAGTGTAAGGATGGATCAGTGTAAGGGCTGGGTCAGTGTAAGGGCTGGGTCAGTTTAAGGGCTGGGTCAGTGTAAGGCTGGGTCAGTGTAAGGGCAGGGTCAGTGTAAGGGCAGGGTCAATTTAAGGGCTCGGTCAGTGTAAGGGCCTGATCAGTGTAAAGACTGGGTAAGTGTAAGGGCGGCAGTCAGTGTAAGGGCTGGGTCAGTGTAAGGGCTCGGTCAGTGTAATGGCTGGATCGGTGTAAACACTGGGTCAGTGTAAGTGCTGGGTCAGTGTAAGTGTAGAGTCTGTGTAAGTGCTGGGTCAGTGTCAGTGCTCGGTCAGTGTAAAGGCTGGGTCAGTGTAAGGGCAGGGTCAGTGTAAGAGCTGGGTTAGTGTAAGGGCTGGGTCAGTTTAATGGTTGGGTCTGTGTACGGACTGGGACAGTGTAAGATCTATCTCTGTGTAAAGACTGGGTCAGTGTAAGGGCAGTGTCTATGTAAGGGCTGGGTCAGTGTAAGGGTTTGGTCAGTGTAAGGGCTGGGTCAGTGTAAGGGCAGGGTCAGTGTAAGGACTGGGTCAGTGTAAGGACGGGGTCAGGGTAAGGTCTGGCACAGGGTAAGGTCTGGCACAGTGTAAAGTCTGGTTCAGTGTAACGACAGGGACATTGTAAGAGCTGGGTCAGTGTAAGGACGGGGTCAGGGTAAGGGCCTGATCAGTGTAAAGACTGGGTAAGTGTAAAGGGCGGCAGTCAGGGTAAGGGCTGTGTCAGTTTAAAGGCTGGGTCAGTGAAAGGACGGGTTCAGTGTAACGGCTGGGTCAGTTTAATGGCTGGGTCAGTGTAAGGACTGGATCAGTGTAAGATCTGGCTATGTGTAAAGACTGGGTCAGTGTAAGGGCTGTGTCTGTGTAAGGGGTGGGTCAGTGTAAGGGCTTGGTCAGTGTAAGGGCTTGGTCAGTGTAACGGCTGGGTCAGTGTAAGTGTAGAGTCTGTGTAAGGGCTGTGTCAGTGTAAGTGCTCGGTCAGTGTAAGGGTTGGGTAAGGATAAGGGCTGTGTCAGTTTAAAGGCTGGGTCAGTGAAAGGACGGGTTCAGTGTAACGGCTGGGTCAGTTTAATGGCTGGGTCAGTGTAAGGACTGGATCAGTGTAAGATCTGGCTATGTGTAAAGACTGGGTCAGTGTAAGGGCTGTGTCTGTGTAAGGGGTGGGTCAGTGTAAGGGCTTGGGTCAGTGTAAGGGCTTGGTCAGTGTAACGGGCTGGGTCAGTGTAAGTGTAGAGTCTGTGTAAGGGCTGTGTCAGTGTAAGTGCTCGGTCAGTGTAAGGGTTGGGTAAGGATAAGGGCTGGGTCAGTTTAACGGCTGGGTCAGTGTAAGTGCTGATTCAGTGTTAGGTCAGGGTCAGTGTAAGGGCAGGGTCAGTGTAAGGGCGGAGTCAGTGTAATGGCTGGATCAGTGTAAACACTGGGTCAGTGTAAGGGCAGGGTCAGTGTAAGTGTTGGGTCAGTGTAAAGGTTGGCTCAGTGTAAGGGCTGGGCCAGTGTAAGTGGAGGGTCAGAGTAATGGCAGGGGTCAGTGTAATGGCTGGATTAGTGTAAAGACTCGGTCAGTGTGAGGGCAGGCTCAGTGTAAGGACTGGCTCAGTGTAAGGGCTGGATAAGAGTAAAGACAGAGGGTCAGCGTTAGAGCAGGGTCGGGAAGGGCTGGTTCAGTGGATGGGCTGGGTCAGTGTAAGTGTAGGGTCAGTGTTAGGCCTGGGTCAGTGGAAGGGCAGAATCAGTGTAAAGACTATGTCAGTGTAAGGGCTGGGTCAGTAGAAGGAATTGGTCAGTGTGTGGACTGGGTCTGTGACATGTCTGGATTAGTGTAAAGACTGTGTCAATTTATGGGCTGAGTCAGTGTAAGGACGGGATCAGTGTAAGGGCTGGGTCAGTGTAAGGGCTCGGTCATTGTAAGGGCTGGGTCAGTTTAAGGGCTGGGTCAGTGTAAGGCTGGGTCAGTGTAAGGGCAGGGTCATTGTAAGGGCAGGGTCAGTGTAAGGGCAGGGTCAGTTTAAGGGCTCGGTCAGTGTAAGGGCAGGGTCAGTTTAAGGGCAGGGTCAGTGTAAATGCTGGATAAGTGTAAAGACATGGTCAGTGTAAGTGCTGATTCAGTGTAAGGGCTGGGTCAGTGTAAGGGCTGGTTAAGTGTAAGTCTAGGGTCAGTGTAAGGGCTGGGTCAGTGGTAAGGGCTGGGTAAGTGTAAGTCTAGGGTCAGTGTAAGGGCTGGGTCAGTGTAAGGCCTGGGTCAGTGTAAGGACGGAGTCAAGGTTACGTCTGGCCCAGTGTAAAGACTGGTTCAGTGTAACGACAGGGTCAGTGTAAGTGCTGGGTTAGTGTAAGGACGCGGTCAGGGTAAGGGCCTGATCAGTGTGAAGACTGGGTAAGTGTAAGGGCTGGGTCAGTGTAAGTGTAGAGTCTGTGTAAGTGCTGGGTCAGTGTAAGAGCTCGGTCAGTGTAAGGGCTGGGTCAGTGTAAGGGCCGGGTCAGTGTAAGAGCTGGGTCAGTGTAAGGACTGGGTCAGTTTAATGGCTGGGTCAGTGTAAGGACTGGGTCAGGGTAAGGGCTGGGTCAGTGTAAGGACGGGGTCAGGTAAGGGCCTGATCAGAGTAAAGACTGGGTAAGTGTAAGGGCAGAGTCAGTGTAATGGCTGGATCAGTGTAAGTGTAGCGTCAGTGTTAGGCCTGGGTCAGTGGAAGGGCAGAATCAGTGTAAAGACTATGTCAGTGTGTAAGGGCTGGGTCAGTGCAAGGGCTCGGTCAGTGTAAGAGAAGGGTCAGTGTAATGGCACGATCATGTAAAGACTGGGTCAGTGTAAGGGCCGGGTCAGTGTTAGGACTGGGTCAGTGTAATGGCTGGATCAGTGTAAGTGCTGGGTCAGTGTAAGTGCTCGGTCAGTGTAAGGGCTGGGTCAGTGTAAGGGCTGGGTCAGTGTAAAGGCAGGGTCAGTGTAAGGGCAGGGTCAGTTTAAGGGCTCGGTCAGTTTAAGGGCAGGGTCAGTTTAAGGGCTGGATAAGTGTAAAGAGAGGGTCAGTGTAAGGTGCTGATTCAGTGTAAGGGCAGGGTCAGTGTAAGGCCTGGGTCAGTGTAAGGACGGAGTCAGGGTTACGTCTGGCTCAGTGTAAAGTCTGGTTCAGTGTAACGACAGGGTCAGTGTAAGGGCTGGGTTAGTGTAAGGACGGGGTCAGGGTAAGGGCCTGATCAGTGTGAAGACTGGGTAAGTGTAAGGGCTGGGTCAGTGTAAGTGTAGGGTCAGTGTAAGTGCTGTGTCAGTGTAAGAGCTCGGTCAGTGTAAGGGCCGGTTCAGTGTAAGAGCTGGGTCAGTGCAAGGGCTCGGTCAGTGTAAGAGAAGGGTCAGTGTAATGGCTCAATCATGTAAAGACTGGGTCAGTGTAAGGGCAGGGTCAGTTTAATGGCTGGATCAGTGTTAGTGCTAGATCAGTGTAAGTGCTCGGTCAGTGTAAGGGCTGGGTCAGTGTAAGGGCTGGGTCAGTTTAAAGGCTGGGTCAGTGTAAGTGCTGATTCAGTGTGAGATCAGGGTCAGTGTAAGGGCTGGGTCTGTGTAAGGGCTGGGTTAGTGTAAGGGGCTGGGCAAGTAGAAGGAATTGGT
>NW_027275380.1:0-60442 GCF_030028105.1 Mobula birostris
TGCCTTGAAACTCAAGCCCCGAATCTCATGCCCTGAATCTCCTGCCCTGAATCTTCTGCCTTGAAACTCATGCCCTGAATCTCATGCCCTCAAACTCTTTGCACTGAAACACCTACCCCTAAAACTCATGCCCCTGAATCTCATGCCCTGAAATTCCCTGCCCTGAAACTCATGCCCTGAATCTCATGCCCTGAAACTCTTGCACTGAAACACCTACCCTAAAACTCATGCCCTGAATCTCATGCCCTGAAATTCCTGCCCCTGAAACTCATGCCCTGAATCTCATGCCCTGAAACTCCTGCCATGAAACTCTTGCCCTGAATCTCATGCCTGAAACTCCTGCCATGAAACTCCTGCCCTGAAAACTGCTGCCCTGAATCTCAAGCCCTGAAACCACAGACCTGAAACTCATGCCCTGAAACTCATGACCTGAATCTCATGCCCTGAAACTCATGCCCTGAATCTCATGCCGTGAAACTCCTGCCCTCAAACTCATGCACTGAAACTCATGCCCTGAATCTCCTGTTTTGAAACTCATGCCCTGAATCTCACGCCCTGAATCTCATGCCCTGAAATTCATGCACTGAAATTCATCCCCTGAATCTCATGCTCTGAAACTCAAGCCCTGATTCTCCTGCCCTGAAACTCATGCGCTGAAACTCATGCCCTGAATCTCATGCCCTGAAACTGCTGCTCTGAAACTGCTGCGCTGAATCTCAAGCCCGGAAACCACAGACCTGAAACTCATGCCCTGAAACTCATGTACTGAATCTCATGCCTGAAACTCATGTCCTGAATCTCATGCTGAAACTCATGTACTGAATCTCATGCCCTGAAACTCATGTCCTGAATCTCATGCCCTGAAACTCCTGCCCTGAAACCCATGCACTGAAACTCATGCCCTGAATCTCATGCCTTCAAACTCCTGTCCTGAATCACATGCCCTGAATCTCATGCCTGAAACTACTGCACTGAAACTCATGTCCTGAATCTCATGCCCTGAAACTCCTGCACTGAAACACGTGCCCTAAAAAACCTGCCTTGAAACTCAAGCCCCGAATCTCATGCCCTGGATCTCCTGCCCTGAAACTCCTGCCCTGAAACTCATGCCCTGAAACTGCTGCCCTGAATCTCAAGCACTGAAACCACAGACCTGAAACTCATGCCCTGAAACTCATGTCCTTAATCTCCTGCCCTGAAACTCATGCCCTGAATCTCATGCCGTGAAACTCCTGCCCTCAAACTCCTGCACTGAAACTCATGCCCTGAATGTCATACCCTGAAACTCCTACCCTGAATCACCTGCCCTGAAACTCATGCCCTGAATCTCATGCCCTGAAACTGCTGCTCTGAAACTGCTGCGCTGAATCTCAAGCCCGGAAACCACAGACCTGAAACTCATGCCCTGAAACTCATGTCCTGAATCTCATGCTCTGAAACTCCTGCCCTCAAACTCATGCCCTGAATCTCATGCCCTGAAACTCATGCCCTGAATCTCAAGCCCTGAAACCACAGACCTGAAACTCATCCCCTGAAACTCATGTCCTGAATCTCATGCCCTGAAACTCATGCCCTGAATCTCATGCCGTGAAACTCCTGCCCTCAAATTCATGCACTTAAACTCATGCCCTGAATCTCCTGTCCTGAAACTCTTGCCCTGAATCGCATGCCGTGAAACCCGTGCCCTCAAACTCATGCACTGAAACTCATCCCCTGAATGTCATGCTCTGAAACTCAAGCCCTGATTCTCATGCCCTGAATATCATACCCCGAAACTCCTGCCCTGAATCACCTGCCCTGAAACTCATGCCCTGAATCTCAAGCCCTAAAACTGCTGCGCTGAAACTGCTGCGCTGAATCTCAAGCCCGGAAACCACAGATCTGAAACTCCTGCCCTGAAACTCATGTCCTGAATCTCATGCCCTGAAACTCCTGCCCTCAAACTCATGTCCTGAATCTCATGCCATGAAAATCATGCCCTGAATCTCAAGCCGTGAAACCCTGCCCTCAAACTCATGCACTGAAACTCATGCCCTGAATCTCCTGTCCTGAAACTCATGCCCTGAATCTCATGCCCTGAATCTCATGCCCTGAAATTCATGCTCTGAAACTCAAGCCCTGATTCTCCTGCCCTGAAACTCATGTACTGAATCTCATGCCCTGAAACTCATGTCCAGAATCTCATGCCCTGAAACTCCTGCCATGAAACTCTTGCCCTGAATCTCATGCCCTGAAACTCCTGCCATGAAACTCCTGCCCTGAAACTGCTGCCCTGAATCTCAAGCCCTGAAACCACAGACCTGAAACTCATGCCCTGAAACTCATGACCTGAATCTCATGCCCTGAAACTCATGCCCTGAATCTCATGCCGTGAAACTCCTGCCCTCAAACTCATGCACTGAAACTCATGCCCTGAATCTCCTGTCCTGAAACTCATGCCCTGAATCTCACGCCCTGAATCTCATGCCCTGAAATTCATGCACTGAAATTCATCCCCTGAATCTCATGCTCTGAAACTCAAGCCCTGATTCTCCTGCCCTGAAACTCATGCGCTGAAACTCATGCCCTGAATCTCATGCCCTGAAACTGCTGCTCTGAAACTGCTGCGCTGAATCTCAAGCCCGGAAACCACAGACCTGAAACTCATGCCCTGAAACTCATGTACTGAATCTCATGCCCTGAAACTCATGTCCTGAATCTCATGCCCTGAAACTCCTGCCCTGAAACCCATGCACTGAAACTCATGCCCTGAATCTCATGCCTTCAAACTCCTGTCCTGAATCACATGCCCTGAATCTCATGCCTGAAACTACTGCACTGAAACTCATGTCCTGAATCTCATGCCCTGAAACTCCTGCACTGAAACACGTGCCCTAAAAAACCTGCCTTGAAACTCAAGCCCCGAATCTCATGCCCTGAATCTCCTGCCCTGAAACTCCTGCCCTGAAACTCATGCCCTGAAACTGCTGCCCTGAATCTCAAGCACTGAAACCACAGACCTGAAACTCATGCCCTGAAACTCATGTCCTTAATCTCCTGCCCTGAAACTCATGCCCTGAATCTCATGCCGTGAAACTCCTGCCCTCAAACTCCTGCACTGAAACTCATGCCCTGAATGTCATACCCTGAAACTCCTACCCTGAATCACCTGCCCTGAAACTCATGCCCTGAATCTCATGCCCTGAAACTGCTGCTCTGAAACTGCTGCGCTGAATCTCAAGCCCGGAAACCACAGACCTGAAACTCATGCCCTGAAACTCATGTCCTGAATCTCATGCTCTGAAACTCCTGCCCTCAAACTCATGCCCTGAATCTCATGCCCTGAAACTCATGCCCTGAATCTCAAGCCCTGAAACCACAGACCTGAAACTCATCCCCTGAAACTCATGTCCTGAATCTCATGCCCTGAAACTCATGCCCTGAATCTCATGCCGTGAAACTCCTGCCCTCAAACTCATGCACTTAAACTCATGCCCTGAATCTCCTGTCCTGAAACTCTTGCCCTGAATCGCATGCCGTGAAACCCGTGCCCTCAAACTCATGCACTGAAACTCATGCCCTGAATCTCCTGTCCTGAAACTCATGCCCTGAATCTCATGCCCTGAAATTCATGCACTGAAACTCATCGCCTGAATGTCATGCTCTGAAACTCAAGCCCTGATTCTCATGCCCTGAATATCATACCCCGAAACTCCTGCCCTGAATCACCTGCCCTGAAACTCATGCCCTGAATCTCAAGCCCTAAAATTGCTGCGCTGAAACTGCTGCGCTGAATCTCAAGCCCGGAAACCACAGATCTGAAACTCATGCCCTGAAACTCATGTCCTGAATCTCATGCCCTGAAACTCCTGCCCTCAAACTCATGTCCTGAATCTCATGCCCTGAAAATCATGCCCTGAATCTCAAGCCGTGAAACCCTGCCCTCAAACTCATGCACTGAAACTCATGCCCTGAATCTCCTGTCCTGAAACTCATGCCCTGAATCTCATGCCCTGAATCTCATGCCCTGAAATTCATGCACTGAAACTCATCCCCTGAATGTCATGCTCTGAAACTCAAGCCCTGATTCTCCTGCCCTGAAACTCATGTACTGAATCTCATGCCCTGAAACTCATGTCCAGAATCTCATGCCCTGAAACTCCTGCCATGAAACTCTTGCCCTGAATCTCATGCCCTGAAACTCCTGCCATGAAACTCCTGCCCTGAAACTGCTGCCCTGAATCTCAAGCCCTGAAACCACAGACCTGAAACTCATGCCCTGAAACTCATGACCTGAATCTCATGCCCTGAAACTCATGCCCTGAATCTCATGCCGTGAAACTCCTGCCCTCAAACTCATGCACTGAAACTCATGCCCTGAATCTCCTGTCCTGAAACTCATGCCCTGAATCTCACGCCCTGAATCCCATGCCCTGAAATTCATGCACTGAAATTCATCCCCTGAATCTCATGCTCTGAAACTCAAGCCCTGATTCTCCTGCCCTGAAACTCATGCGCTGAAACTCATGCCCTGAATCTCATGCCCTGAAACTGCTGCTCTGAAACTGCTGCGCTGAATCTCAAGCCCGGAAACCACAGACCTGAAACTCATGCCCTGAAACTCATGTACTGAATCTCATGCCCTGAAACTCATGTCCTGAATCTCATGCCCTGAAACTCCTGCCCTGAAAACCCATGCACTGAAACTCATGCCCTGAATCTCATGCCTTCAAACTCCTGTCCTGAATCACATGCCCTGAATCTCATGCCTGAAACTACTGCACTGAAACTCATGTCCTGAATCTCATGCCCTGAAACTCCTGCACTGAAACACGTGCCCTAAAAAACCTGCCTTGAAACTCAAGCCCCGAATCTCATGCCCTGAATCTCCTGCCCTGAAACTCCTGCCCTGAAACTCATGCCCTGAAACTGCTGCCCTGAATCTCAAGCACTGAAACCACAGACCTGAAACTCATGCCCTGAAACTCATGTCCTTAATCTCCTGCCCTGAAACTCATGCCCTGAATCTCATGCCGTGAAACTCCTGCCCTCAAACTCCTGCACTGAAACTCATGCCCTGAATGTCATACCCTGAAACTCCTACCCTGAATCACCTGTCCTGAAACTCATGCCCTGAATCTCATGCCCTGAAACTGCTGCTCTGAAACTGCTGCGCTGAATCTCAAGCCCGGAAACCACAGACCTGAAACTCATGCCCTGAAACTCATGTCCTGAATCTCATGCTCTGAAACTCCTGCCCTCAAACTCATGCCCTGAATCTCATGCCCTGAAACTCATGCCCTGAATCTCAAGCCCTGAAACCACAGACCTGAAACTCATCCCCTGAAACTCATGTCCTGAATCTCATGCCCTGAAACTCATGCCCTGAATCTCATGCCGTGAAACTCCTGCCCTCAAACTCATGCACTTAAACTCATGCCCTGAATCTCCTGTCCTGAAACTCTTGCCCTGAATCGCATGCCGTGAAACCCGTGCCCTCAAACTCATGCACTGAAACTCATGCCCTGAATCTCCTGTCCTGAAACTAATGCCCTGAATCTCATGCCCTGAAATTCATGCACTGAAACTCATCCCCTGAATGTCATGCTCTGAAACTCAAGCCCTGATTCTCATGCCCTGAATATCATACCCCGAAACTCCTGCCCTGAATCACCTGCCCTGAAACTCATGCCCTGAATCTCAAGCCCTAAAACTGCTGCGCTGAAACTGCTGCGCTGAATCTCAAGCCCGGAAACCACAGATCTGAAACTCATGCCCTGAAACTCATGTCCTGAATCTCATGCCCTGAAACTCCTGCCCTCAAACTCATGTCCTGAATCTCATGCCCTGAAAATCATGCCCTGAATCTCAAGCCGTGAAACCCTGCCCTCAAACTCATGCACTGAAACTCATGCCCTGAATCTCCTGTCCTGAAACTCATGCCCTGAATCTCATGCCCTGAATCTCATGCCCTGAAATTCATGCACTGAAACTCATCCCCTGAATGTCATGCTCTGAAACTCAAGCCCTGATTCTCCTGCCCTGAAACTCATGTACTGAATCTCATGCCCTGAAACTCATGTCAAGAATCTCATGCCCTGAAACTCCTGCCCTCAAACTCATGCACTGAAACTCATGCCCTGAATCTCATGCCTTCAAACTCCTGTCCTGAATCACATGCCCTGAAACTCATGCCCTGAAACTACTGCACTGAAACTCATGTCCTGAACCTCATACCCTGAAACTGCTGCACTGAATATCATGCCATGAATCTCATATCCTGAAACTCATGCCCTGAATCTAATGCCGTGAAACCCCTGCCCTCAAACTCATGCACTGACACTCACGCCCTGAATCTCCTGTCCTGAAACTCATGCCCTGAAACTCATGTCCTGAATCTCATGCCCTGAAACTCATGCCCTGAATCTCATGCCGTGAAACTCCTGCCCTCAAACTCATGCACTGAAACTCATGCCCTGAATCTCCTGTCCTGAAACTCTTGCACTGAATCTCATGCCTTGAAACTTCTGCCCTCAAACTCCTGCACTGAAACTCAAGCCCTGATTCTCCTGCCCTGAAACTCATGACCTGAAGGTCATACCCTGAAACTCCTACCCTGAATCACCTGCCCTGAAACTCATGCCCTGAATCTCATGCCCTGAAACTGCTGCTCTGAAACTGCTGCGCTGAATCTCAAGCCCGGAAACCACAGACCTGAAACTCATGCCCTGAAACTCATGTCCTGAATCTCATGCCCTGAAACTCCTGCCCTCAAACTCATGCCCTGAATCTCATGCCCTGAAACTCATGCCGTGAATCTCATGCCGTGAAACCCCTGCCCTCAAACTCATGCACTGAAACTCATGCCCTGAATCTCCTGTCCTGAAACTCATGCCCTGAATCTCATGCCCTGAAATTCATGCACTGAAACTCATCCCCTGAATGTCATGCTCTGAAACTCAAGCCCTGATTCTCCTGCCCTGAAACTCACGCCCTGAATCTCATACACTGAAACTCCTGCCCTGAAACTCATGCCCTGAAACTCATGCCCTGAATCTCTTGCCCTGAAACTCCTTCCATGAAACTCCTGCCCTGAAACTGCTGCCCTGAATCTCAAGCCCTGAAACCACAAACCTGAAACTCATCCCCTGAAACTCATGTCCTGAATCTCATGCCCAGAAACTCATGCCCTGAATCTCAAGCCATGAAACTGCTGCGCTGAAACTGCTGCGCTGAATCTCAAGCCCGGAAACCACAGACCTGAAACTCATGCCCTGAAACTCCTGCCCTCAAACTCATGTCCTGAATCTCATGCCCTGAAAATTATGCCCTGAATCTAATGCCGTGAAACCCTGCCCTCAAACTCATGCACTGAAACTCATGCCCTGAATCTCCTGTCCTGAAACTCATGCCCCGAATCTCATGCCCTGAAATTGATGCACTGAAACTCATCCCCTGAATGTCATGCTCTGAAACTCAAGCCCTGATTCTCCTGCCCTGAAACTCATGCACTGAATCTCATGCCCTGAAACTCATGTCCTGAATCTCATGCCCTGAAACTCCTGCCCTCAATCTCATGCTCTGAAACTCATGCCCTGAATCCCATGCCTTCAAACTCCTGTCCTGAATCACATGCCCTGAAACTCATGCCCTGAAACTACTGCACGGAAACTCATGTCCTGAACCTCATACCCTGAAACTGCTGCCCTGAATATCATGCCATGAATCTCATATCCTGAAACTCATGCCCTGAATTACATGCCCTGAAAATCCTTCACTGAAACTCATGCCCTGAAACTCATGCCATGAATCTCATGCCCTGTAACTTCTGCCCTGAAACTCATTCACTGAATCTCATGCGCTAAATCTCATGACCTTAAACTCAAACCGTGAATCTCCTGCCCTGAAACTCATGCCCTGAATCTCAAGCTCTGAAACCCCTGCCCTTAAACTCATGCACTGAAAGACATGCCCTGAATCTCCTGCCCTGAAACTGCTGCCCTGAATCTCAAGCCCTGAAACCAGAGATTGAAACCCATGCCCTGAAACTCATGCCCTGAATCTCATGCCGTGAAACTCCTGCCCTCAAACTCATGCACTGAAACTCATGCTCTGAATCTCCTGCCCTGAAACTCCTGCACTGAAATACGTGCCCTAAAACACCTGCCTTGAAACTCAAGCCCCGAATCTCATGCCCTGAATCTCCTGCCTTGAAACTCATGCCCTGAATCTCATGCCCTCAAACTCTTGATCTGAATCTCCTGCCCTGAAACCCCTGCACTGAAACACGTGCCCTAAAACACCTGCCTTGAAACTCAAGCCCCGAATCTCATGCCCTGAATCTCCTGCCCTGAATCTTCTGCCTTGAAACTCATGCCCTGAATCTCATGCCCTCAAACTCTTGCACTGAAACACCTACCCTAAAACTCATGCCCTGAATCTCATGCCCTGAAATTCCTGCCCTGAAACTCATGCCCTGAATCTCATGCCCTGAAACTCTTGCACTGAAACACCTACCCTAAAACTCATGCCCTGAATCTCATGCCCTGAAATTCCTGCCCTGAAACTCATGCCCTGAATCTCATGCCCTGAAACTCCTGCCATGAAACTCTTGCCCTGAATCTCATGCCCTGAAACTCCTGCCATGAAACTCCTGCCCTGAAACTGCTGCCCTGAATCTCAAGCCCTGAAACCACAGACCTGAAACTCATGCCCTGAAACTCATGACCTGAATCTCATGCCCTGAAACTCATGCCCTGAATCTCATGCCGTGAAACTCCTGCCCTCAAACTCATGCACTGAAACTCATGCCCTGAATCTCCTGTTTTGAAACTCATGCCCTGAATCTCACGCCCTGAATCTCATGCCCTGAAATTCATGCACTGAAATTCATCCCCTGAATCTCATGCTCTGAAACTCAAGCCCTGATTCTCCTGCCCTGAAACTCATGCGCTGAAACTCATGCCCTGAATCTCATGCCCTGAAACTGCTGCTCTGAAACTGCTGCGCTGAATCTCAAGCCCGGAAACCACAGACCTGAAACTCATGCCCTGAAACTCATGTACTGAATCTCATGCCCTGAAACTCATGTCCTGAATCTCATGCCCTGAAACTCCTGCCCTGAAACCCATGCACTGAAACTCATGCCCTGAATCTCATGCCTTCAAACTCCTGTCCTGAATCACATGCCCTGAATCTCATGCCTGAAACTACTGCACTGAAACTCATGTCCTGAATCTCATGCCCTGAAACTCCTGCACTGAAACACGTGCCCTAAAAAACCTGCCTTGAAACTCAAGCCCCGAATCTCATGCCCTGGATCTCCTGCCCTGAAACTCCTGCCCTGAAACTCATGCCCTGAAACTGCTGCCCTGAATCTCAAGCACTGAAACCACAGACCTGAAACTCATGCCCTGAAACTCATGTCCTTAATCTCCTGCCCTGAAACTCATGCCCTGAATCTCATGCCGTGAAACTCCTGCCCTCAAACTCCTGCACTGAAACTCATGCCCTGAATGTCATACCCTGAAACTCCTACCCTGAATCACCTGCCCTGAAACTCATGCCCTGAATCTCATGCCCTGAAACTGCTGCTCTGAAACTGCTGCGCTGAATCTCAAGCCCGGAAACCACAGACCTGAAACTCATGCCCTGAAACTCATGTCCTGAATCTCATGCTCTGAAACTCCTGCCCTCAAACTCATGCCCTGAATCTCATGCCCTGAAACTCATGCCCTGAATCTCAAGCCCTGAAACCACAGACCTGAAACTCATCCCCTGAAACTCATGTCCTGAATCTCATGCCCTGAAACTCATGCCCTGAATCTCATGCCGTGAAACTCCTGCCCTCAAACTCATGCACTTAAACTCATGCCCTGAATCTCCTGTCCTGAAACTCTTGCCCTGAATCGCATGCCGTGAAACCCGTGCCCTCAAACTCATGCACTGAAACGCATCCCCTGAATGTCATGCTCTGAAACTCAAGCCCTGATTCTCATGCCCTGAATATCATACCCCGAAACTCCTGCCCTGAATCACCTGCCCTGAAACTCATGCCCTGAATCTCAAGCCCTAAAACTGCTGCGCTGAAACTGCTGCGCTGAATCTCAAGCCCGGAAACCACAGATCTGAAACTCATGCCCTGAAACTCATGTCCTGAATCTCATGCCCTGAAACTCCTGCCCTCAAACTCATGTCCTGAATCTCATGCCATGAAAATCATGCCCTGAATCTCAAGCCGTGAAACCCTGCCCTCAAACTCATGCACTGAAACTCATGCCCTGAATCTCCTGTCCTGAAACTCATGCCCTGAATCTCATGCCCTGAATCTCATGCCCTGAAATTCATGCTCTGAAACTCAAGCCCTGATTCTCCTGCCCTGAAACTCATGTACTGAATCTCATGCCCTGAAACTCATGTCCAGAATCTCATGCCCTGAAACTCCTGCCATGAAACTCTTGCCCTGAATCTCATGCCCTGAAACTCCTGCCATGAAACTCCTGCCCTGAAACTGCTGCCCTGAATCTCAAGCCCTGAAACCACAGACCTGAAACTCATGCCCTGAAACTCATGACCTGAATCTCATGCCCTGAAACTCATGCCCTGAATCTCATGCCGTGAAACTCCTGCCCTCAAACTCATGCACTGAAACTCATGCCCTGAATCTCCTGTCCTGAAACTCATGCCCTGAATCTCACGCCCTGAATCTCATGCCCTGAAATTCATGCACTGAAATTCATCCCCTGAATCTCATGCTCTGAAACTCAAGCCCTGATTCTCCTGCCCTGAAACTCATGCGCTGAAACTCATGCCCTGAATCTCATGCCCTGAAACTGCTGCTCTGAAACTGCTGCGCTGAATCTCAAGCCCGGAAACCACAGACCTGAAACTCATGCCCTGAAACTCATGTACTGAATCTCATGCCCTGAAACTCATGTCCTGAATCTCATGCCCTGAAACTCCTGCCCTGAAACCCATGCACTGAAACTCATGCCCTGAATCTCATGCCTTCAAACTCCTGTCCTGAATCACATGCCCTGAATCTCATGCCTGAAACTACTGCACTGAAACTCATGTCCTGAATCTCATGCCCTGAAACTCCTGCACTGAAACACGTGCCCTAAAAAACCTGCCTTGAAACTCAAGCCCCGAATCTCATGCCCTGAATCTCCTGCCCTGAAACTCCTGCCCTGAAACTCATGCCCTGAAACTGCTGCCCTGAATCTCAAGCACTGAAACCACAGACCTGAAACTCATGCCCTGAAACTCATGTCCTTAATCTCCTGCCCTGAAACTCATGCCCTGAATCTCATGCCGTGAAACTCCTGCCCTCAAACTCCTGCACTGAAACTCATGCCCTGAATGTCATACCCTGAAACTCCTACCCTGAATCACCTGCCCTGAAACTCATGCCCTGAATCTCATGCCCTGAAACTGCTGCTCTGAAACTGCTGCGCTGAATCTCAAGCCCGGAAACCACAGACCTGAAACTCATGCCCTGAAACTCATGTCCTGAATCTCATGCTCTGAAACTCCTGCCCTCAAACTCATGCCCTGAATCTCATGCCCTGAAACTCATGCCCTGAATCTCAAGCCCTGAAACCACAGACCTGAAACTCATCCCCTGAAACTCATGTCCTGAATCTCATGCCCTGAAACTCATGCCCTGAATCTCATGCCGTGAAACTCCTGCCCTCAAACTCATGCACTTAAACTCATGCCCTGAATCTCCTGTCCTGAAACTCTTGCCCTGAATCGCATGCCGTGAAACCCGTGCCCTCAAACTCATGCACTGAAACTCATGCCCTGAATCTCCTGTCCTGAAACTCATGCCCTGAATCTCATGCCCTGAAATTCATGCACTGAAACTCATCGCCTGAATGTCATGCTCTGAAACTCAAGCCCTGATTCTCATGCCCTGAATATCATACCCCGAAACTCCTGCCCTGAATCACCTGCCCTGAAAGTCATGCCCTGAATCTCAAGCCCTAAAACTGCTGCGCTGAAACTGCTGCGCTGAATCTCAAGCCCGGAAACCACAGATCTGAAACTCATGCCCTGAAACTCATGTCCTGAATCTCATGCCCTGAAACTCCTGCCCTCAAACTCATGTCCTGAATCTCATGCCCTGAAAATCATGCCCTGAATCTCAAGCCGTGAAACCCTGCCCTCAAACTCATGCACTGAAACTCATGCCCTGAATCTCCTGTCCTGAAACTCATGCCCTGAATCTCATGCCCTGAATCTCATGCCCTGAAATTCATGCACTGAAACTCATCCCCTGAATGTCATGCTCTGAAACTCAAGCCCTGATTCTCCTGCCCTGAAACTCATGTACTGAATCTCATGCCCTGAAACTCATGTCCAGAATCTCATGCCCTGAAACTCCTGCCATGAAACTCTTGCCCTGAATCTCATGCCCTGAAACTCCTGCCATGAAACTCCTGCCCTGAAACTGCTGCCCTGAATCTCAAGCCCTGAAACCACAGACCTGAAACTCATGCCCTGAAACTCATGACCTGAATCTCATGCCCTGAAACTCATGCCCTGAATCTCATGCCGTGAAACTCCTGCCCTCAAACTCATGCACTGAAACTCATGCCCTGAATCTCCTGTCCTGAAACTCATGCCCTGAATCTCACGCCCTGAATCTCATGCCCTGAAATTCATGCACTGAAATTCATCCCCTGAATCTCATGCTCTGAAACTCAAGCCCTGATTCTCCTGCCCTGAAACTCATGCGCTGAAACTCATGCCCTGAATCTCATGCCCTGAAACTGCTGCTCTGAAACTGCTGCGCTGAATCTCAAGCCCGGAAACCACAGACCTGAAACTCATGCCCTGAAACTCATGTACTGAATCTCATGCCCTGAAACTCATGTCCTGAATCTCATGCCCTGAAACTCCTGCCCTGAAACCCATGCACTGAAACTCATGCCCTGAATCTCATGCCTTCAAACTCCTGTCCTGAATCACATGCCCTGAATCTCATGCCTGAAACTACTGCACTGAAACTCATGTCCTGAATCTCATGCCCTGAAACTCCTGCACTGAAACACGTGCCCTAAAAAACCTGCCTTGAAACTCAAGCCCCGAATCTCATGCCCTGAATCTCCTGCCCTGAAACTCCTGCCCTGAAACTCATGCCCTGAAACTGCTGCCCTGAATCTCAAGCACTGAAACCACAGACCTGAAACTCATGCCCTGAAACTCATGTCCTTAATCTCCTGCCCTGAAACTCATGCCCTGAATCTCATGCCGTGAAACTCCTGCCCTCAAACTCCTGCACTGAAACTCATGCCCTGAATGTCATACCCTGAAACTCCTACCCTGAATCACCTGTCCTGAAACTCATGCCCTGAATCTCAAGCCCTAAAACTGCTGCGCTGAAACTGCTGCGCTGAATCTCAAGCCCGGAAACCACAGATCTGAAACTCATGCCCTGAAACTCATGTCCTGAATCTCATGCCCTGAAACTCCTGCCCTCAAACTCATGTCCTGAATCTCATGCCCTGAAAATCATGCCCTGAATCTCAAGCCGTGAAACCCTGCCCTCAAACTCATGCACTGAAACTCATGCCCTGAATCTCCTGTCCTGAAACTCATGCCCTGAATCTCATGCCCTGAATCTCATGCCCTGAAATTCATGCACTGAAACTCATCCCCTGAATGTCATGCTCTGAAACTCAAGCCCTGATTCTCCTGCCCTGAAACTCATGTACTGAATCTCATGCCCTGAAACTCATGTCAAGAATCTCATGCCCTGAAACTCCTGCCCTCAAACTCATGCACTGAAACTCATGCCCTGAATCTCATGCCTTCAAACTCCTGTCCTGAATCACATGCCCTGAAACTCATGCCCTGAAACTACTGCACTGAAACTCATGTCCTGAACCTCATACCCTGAAACTGCTGCACTGAATATCATGCCATGAATCTCATATCCTGAAACTCATGCCCTGAATCTAATGCCGTGAAACCCCTGCCCTCAAACTCATGCACTGACACTCACGCCCTGAATCTCCTGTCCTGAAACTCATGCCCTGAAACTCATGTCCTGAATCTCATGCCCTGAAACTCATGCCCTGAATCTCATGCCGTGAAACTCCTGCCCTCAAACTCATGCACTGAAACTCATGCCCTGAATCTCCTGTCCTGAAACTCTTGCACTGAATCTCATGCCTTGAAACTTCTGCCCTCAAACTCCTGCACTGAAACTCAAGCCCTGATTCTCCTGCCCTGAAACTCATGACCTGAAGGTCATACCCTGAAACTCCTACCCTGAATCACCTGCCCTGAAACTCATGCCCTGAATCTCATGCTCTGAAACTGCTGCTCTGAAACTGCTGCGCTGAATCTCAAGCCCGGAAACCACAGACCTGAAACTCATGCCCTGAAACTCATGTCCTGAATCTCATGCCCTGAAACTCCTGCCCTCAAACTCATGCCCTGAATCTCATGCCCTGAAACTCATGCCGTGAATCTCATGCCGTGAAACCCCTGCCCTCAAACTCATGCACTGAAACTCATGCCCTGAATCTCCTGTCCTGAAACTCATGCCCTGAATCTCATGCCCTGAAATTCATGCACTGAAACTCATCCCCTGAATGTCATGCTCTGAAACTCAAGCCCTGATTCTCCTGCCCTGAAACTCACGCCCTGAATCTCATACACTGAAACTCCTGCCCTGAAACTCATGCCCTGAAACTCATGCCCTGAATCTCTTGCCCTGAAACTCCTTCCATGAAACTCCTGCCCTGAAACTGCTGCCCTGAATCTCAAGCCCTGAAACCACAAACCTGAAACTCATCCCCTGAAACTCATGTCCTGAATCTCATGCCCAGAAACTCATGCCCTGAATCTCAAGCCATGAAACTGCTGCGCTGAAACTGCTGCGCTGAATCTCAAGCCCGGAAACCACAGACCTGAAACTCATGCCCTGAAACTCCTGCCCTCAAACTCATGTCCTGAATCTCATGCCCTGAAAATTATGCCCTGAATCTAATGCCGTGAAACCCTGCCCTCAAACTCATGCACTGAAACTCATGCCCTGAATCTCCTGTCCTGAAACTCATGCCCCGAATCTCATGCCCTGAAATTGATGCACTGAAACTCATCCCCTGAATGTCATGCTCTGAAACTCAAGCCCTGATTCTCCTGCCCTGAAACTCATGCACTGAATCTCATGCCCTGAAACTCATGTCCTGAATCTCATGCCCTGAAACTCCTGCCCTCAATCTCATGCTCTGAAACTCATGCCCTGAATCCCATGCCTTCAAACTCCTGTCCTGAATCACATGCCCTGAAACTCATGCCCTGAAACTACTGCACGGAAACTCATGTCCTGAACCTCATACCCTGAAACTGCTGCCCTGAATATCATGCCATGAATCTCATATCCTGAAACTCATGCCCTGAATTACATGCCCTGAAAATCCTTCACTGAAACTCATGCCCTGAAACTCATGCCATGAATCTCATGCCCTGTAACTTCTGCCCTGAAACTCATTCACTGAATCTCATGCGCTAAATCTCATGACCTTAAACTCAAACCGTGAATCTCCTGCCCTGAAACTCATGCCCTGAATCTCAAGCTCTGAAACCCCTGCCCTTAAACTCATGCACTGAAAGACATGCCCTGAATCTCCTGCCCTGAAACTGCTGCCCTGAATCTCAAGCCCTGAAACCAGAGATTGAAACCCATGCCCTGAAACTCATGCCCTGAATCTCATGCCGTGAAACTCCTGCCCTCAAACTCATGCACTGAAACTCATGCTCTGAATCTCCTGCCCTGAAACTCCTGCACTGAAATACGTGCCCTAAAACACCTGCCTTGAAACTCAAGCCCCGAATCTCATGCCCTGAATCTCCTGCCTTGAAACTCATGCCCTGAATCTCATGCCCTCAAACTCTTGATCTGAATCTCCTGCCCTGAAACCCCTGCACTGAAACACGTGCCCTAAAACACCTGCCTTGAAACTCAAGCCCCGAATCTCATGCCCTGAATCTCCTGCCCTGAATCTTCTGCCTTGAAACTCATGCCCTGAATCTCATGCCCTCAAACTCTTGCACTGAAACACCTACCCTAAAACTCATGCCCTGAATCTCATGCCCTGAAATTCCTGCCCTGAAACTCATGCCCTGAATCTCATGCCCTGAAACTCTTGCACTGAAACACCTACCCTAAAACTCATGCCCTGAATCTCATGCCCTGAAATTCCTGCCCTGAAACTCATGCCCTGAATCTCATGCCCTGAAACTCCTGCCATGAAACTCTTGCCCTGAATCTCATGCCCTGAAACTCCTGCCATGAAACTCCTGCCCTGAAACTGCTGCCCTGAATCTCAAGCCCTGAAACCACAGACCTGAAACTCATGCCCTGAAACTCATGACCTGAATCTCATGCCCTGAAACTCATGCCCTGAATCTCATGCCGTGAAACTCCTGCCCTCAAACTCATGCACTGAAACTCATGCCCTGAATCTCCTGTTTTGAAACTCATGCCCTGAATCTCACGCCCTGAATCTCATGCCCTGAAATTCATGCACTGAAATTCATCCCCTGAATCTCATGCTCTGAAACTCAAGCCCTGATTCTCCTGCCCTGAAACTCATGCGCTGAAACTCATGCCCTGAATCTCATGCCCTGAAACTGCTGCTCTGAAACTGCTGCGCTGAATCTCAAGCCCGGAAACCACAGACCTGAAACTCATGCCCTGAAACTCATGTACTGAATCTCATGCCCTGAAACTCATGTCCTGAATCTCATGCCCTGAAACTCCTGCCCTGAAACCCATGCACTGAAACTCATGCCCTGAATCTCATGCCTTCAAACTCCTGTCCTGAATCACATGCCCTGAATCTCATGCCTGAAACTACTGCACTGAAACTCATGTCCTGAATCTCATGCCCTGAAACTCCTGCACTGAAACACGTGCCCTAAAAAACCTGCCTTGAAACTCAAGCCCCGAATCTCATGCCCTGGATCTCCTGCCCTGAAACTCCTGCCCTGAAACTCATGCCCTGAAACTGCTGCCCTGAATCTCAAGCACTGAAACCACAGACCTGAAACTCATGCCCTGAAACTCATGTCCTTAATCTCCTGCCCTGAAACTCATGCCCTGAATCTCATGCCGTGAAACTCCTGCCCTCAAACTCCTGCACTGAAACTCATGCCCTGAATGTCATACCCTGAAACTCCTACCCTGAATCACCTGCCCTGAAACTCATGCCCTGAATCTCATGCCCTGAAACTGCTGCTCTGAAACTGCTGCGCTGAATCTCAAGCCCGGAAACCACAGACCTGAAACTCATGCCCTGAAACTCATGTCCTGAATCTCATGCTCTGAAACTCCTGCCCTCAAACTCATGCCCTGAATCTCATGCCCTGAAACTCATGCCCTGAATCTCAAGCCCTGAAACCACAGACCTGAAACTCATCCCCTGAAACTCATGTCCTGAATCTCATGCCCTGAAACTCATGCCCTGAATCTCATGCCGTGAAACTCCTGCCCTCAAACTCATGCACTTAAACTCATGCCCTGAATCTCCTGTCCTGAAACTCTTGCCCTGAATCGCATGCCGTGAAACCCGTGCCCTCAAACTCATGCACTGAAACTCATACCCTGAATGTCATGCTCTGAAACTCAAGCCCTGATTCTCATGCCCTGAATATCATACCCCGAAACTCCTGCCCTGAATCACCTGCCCTGAAACTCATGCCCTGAATCTCAAGCCCTAAAACTGCTGCGCTGAAACTGCTGCGCTGAATCTCAAGCCCGGAAACCACAGATCTGAAACTCATGCCCTGAAACTCATGTCCTGAATCTCATGCCCTGAAACTCCTGCCCTCAAACTCATGTCCTGAATCTCATGCCATGAAAATCATGCCCTGAATCTCAAGCCGTGAAACCCTGCCCTCAAACTCATGCACTGAAACTCATGCCCTGAATCTCCTGTCCTGAAACTCATGCCCTGAATCTCATGCCCTGAATCTCATGCCCTGAAATTCATGCTCTGAAACTCAAGCCCTGATTCTCCTGCCCTGAAACTCATGTACTGAATCTCATGCCCTGAAACTCATGTCCAGAATCTCATGCCCTGAAACTCCTGCCATGAAACTCTTGCCCTGAATCTCATGCCCTGAAACTCCTGCCATGAAACTCCTGCCCTGAAACTGCTGCCCTGAATCTCAAGCCCTGAAACCACAGACCTGAAACTCATGCCCTGAAACTCATGACCTGAATCTCATGCCCTGAAACTCATGCCCTGAATCTCATGCCGTGAAACTCCTGCCCTCAAACTCATGCACTGAAACTCATGCCCTGAATCTCCTGTCCTGAAACTCATGCCCTGAATCTCACGCCCTGAATCTCATGCCCTGAAATTCATGCACTGAAATTCATCCCCTGAATCTCATGCTCTGAAACTCAAGCCCTGATTCTCCTGCCCTGAAACTCATGCGCTGAAACTCATGCCCTGAATCTCATGCCCTGAAACTGCTGCTCTGAAACTGCTGCGCTGAATCTCAAGCCCGGAAACCACAGACCTGAAACTCATGCCCTGAAACTCATGTACTGAATCTCATGCCCTGAAACTCATGTCCTGAATCTCATGCCCTGAAACTCCTGCCCTGAAACCCATGCACTGAAACTCATGCCCTGAATCTCATGCCTTCAAACTCCTGTCCTGAATCACATGCCCTGAATCTCATGCCTGAAACTACTGCACTGAAACTCATGTCCTGAATCTCATGCCCTGAAACTCCTGCACTGAAACACGTGCCCTAAAAAACCTGCCTTGAAACTCAAGCCCCGAATCTCATGCCCTGAATCTCCTGCCCTGAAACTCCTGCCCTGAAACTCATGCCCTGAAACTGCTGCCCTGAATCTCAAGCACTGAAACCACAGACCTGAAACTCATGCCCTGAAACTCATGTCCTTAATCTCCTGCCCTGAAACTCATGCCCTGAATCTCATGCCGTGAAACTCCTGCCCTCAAACTCCTGCACTGAAACTCATGCCCTGAATGTCATACCCTGAAACTCCTACCCTGAATCACCTGCCCTGAAACTCATGCCCTGAATCTCATGCCCTGAAACTGCTGCTCTGAAACTGCTGCGCTGAATCTCAAGCCCGGAAACCACAGACCTGAAACTCATGCCCTGAAACTCATGTCCTGAATCTCATGCTCTGAAACTCCTGCCCTCAAACTCATGCCCTGAATCTCATGCCCTGAAACTCATGCCCTGAATCTCAAGCCCTGAAACCACAGACCTGAAACTCATCCCCTGAAACTCATGTCCTGAATCTCATGCCCTGAAACTCATGCCCTGAATCTCATGCCGTGAAACTCCTGCCCTCAAACTCATGCACTTAAACTCATGCCCTGAATCTCCTGTCCTGAAACTCTTGCCCTGAATCGCATGCCGTGAAACCCGTGCCCTCAAACTCATGCACTGAAACTCATGCCCTGAATCTCCTGTCCTGAAACTCATGCCCTGAATCTCATGCCCTGAAATTCATGCACTGAAACTCATCGCCTGAATGTCATGCTCTGAAACTCAAGCCCTGATTCTCATGCCCTGAATATCATACCCCGAAACTCCTGCCCTGAATCACCTGCCCTGAAACTCATGCCCTGAATCTCAAGCCCTAAAACTGCTGCGCTGAAACTGCTGCGCTGAATCTCAAGCCCGGAAACCACAGATCTGAAACTCATGCCCTGAAACTCATGTCCTGAATCTCATGCCCTGAAACTCCTGCCCTCAAACTCATGTCCTGAATCTCATGCCCTGAAAATCATGCCCTGAATCTCAAGCCGTGAAACCCTGCCCTCAAACTCATGCACTGAAACTCATGCCCTGAATCTCCTGTCCTGAAACTCATGCCCTGAATCTCATGCCCTGAATCTCATGCCCTGAAATTCATGCACTGAAACTCATCCCCTGAATGTCATGCTCTGAAACTCAAGCCCTGATTCTCCTGCCCTGAAAATCATGTACTGAATCTCATGCCCTGAAACTCATGTCCAGAATCTCATGCCCTGAAACTCCTGCCATGAAACTCTTGCCCTGAATCTCATGCCCTGAAACTCCTGCCATGAAACTCCTGCCCTGAAACTGCTGCCCTGAATCTCAAGCCCTGAAACCACAGACCTGAAACTCATGCCCTGAAACTCATGACCTGAATCTCATGCCCTGAAACTCATGCCCTGAATCTCATGCCGTGAAACTCCTGCCCTCAAACTCATGCACTGAAACTCATGCCCTGAATCTCCTGTCCTGAAACTCATGCCCTGAATCTCACGCCCTGAATCTCATGCCCTGAAATTCATGCACTGAAATTCATCCCCTGAATCTCATGCTCTGAAACTCAAGCCCTGATTCTCCTGCCCTGAAACTCATGCGCTGAAACTCATGCCCTGAATCTCATGCCCTGAAACTGCTGCTCTGAAACTGCTGCGCTGAATCTCAAGCCCGGAAACCACAGACCTGAAACTCATGCCCTGAAACTCATGTACTGAATCTCATGCCCTGAAACTCATGTCCTGAATCTCATGCCCTGAAACTCCTGCCCTGAAACCCATGCACTGAAACTCATGCCCTGAATCTCATGCCTTCAAACTCCTGTCCTGAATCACATGCCCTGAATCTCATGCCTGAAACTACTGCACTGAAACTCATGTCCTGAATCTCATGCCCTGAAACTCCTGCACTGAAACACGTGCCCTAAAAAACCTGCCTTGAAACTCAAGCCCCGAATCTCATGCCCTGAATCTCCTGCCCTGAAACTCCTGCCCTGAAACTCATGCCCTGAAACTGCTGCCCTGAATCTCAAGCACTGAAACCACAGACCTGAAACTCATGCCCTGAAACTCATGTCCTTAATCTCCTGCCCTGAAACTCATGCCCTGAATCTCATGCCGTGAAACTCCTGCCCTCAAACTCCTGCACTGAAACTCATGCCCTGAATGTCATACCCTGAAACTCCTACCCTGAATCACCTGTCCTGAAACTCATGCCCTGAATCTCATGCCCTGAAACTGCTGCTCTGAAACTGCTGCGCTGAATCTCAAGCCCGGAAACCACAGACCTGAAACTCATGCCCTGAAACTCATGTCCTGAATCTCATGCTCTGAAACTCCTGCCCTCAAACTCATGCCCTGAATCTCATGCCCTGAAACTCATGCCCTGAATCTCAAGCCCTGAAACCACAGACCTGAAACTCATCCCCTGAAACTCATGTCCTGAATCTCATGCCCTGAAACTCATGCCCTGAATCTCATGCCGTGAAACTCCTGCCCTCAAACTCATGCACTTAAACTCATGCCCTGAATCTCCTGTCCTGAAACTCTTGCCCTGAATCGCATGCCGTGAAACCCGTGCCCTCAAACTCATGCACTGAAACTCATGCCCTGAATCTCCTGTCCTGAAACTCATCCCCTGAATGTCATGCTCTGAAACTCAAGCCCTGATTCTCATGCCCTGAATATCATACCCCGAAACTCCTGCCCTGAATCACCTGCCCTGAAACTCATGCCCTGAATCTCAAGCCCTAAAACTGCTGCGCTGAAACTGCTGCGCTGAATCTCAAGCCCGGAAACCACAGATCTGAAACTCATGCCCTGAAACTCATGTCAAGAATCTCATGCCCTGAAACTCCTGCCCTCAAACTCATGCACTGAAACTCATGCCCTGAATCTCATGCCTTCAAACTCCTGTCCTGAATCACATGCCCTGAAACTCATGCCCTGAAACTACTGCACTGAAACTCATGTCCTGAACCTCATACCCTGAAACTGCTGCACTGAATATCATGCCATGAATCTCATATCCTGAAACTCATGCCCTGAATCTAATGCCGTGAAACCCCTGCCCTCAAACTCATGCACTGACACTCACGCCCTGAATCTCCTGCCCTCAAACTCCTGCACTGAAACTCAAGCCCTGATTCTCCTGCCCTGAAACTCATGACCTGAAGGTCATACCCTGAAACTCCTACCCTGAATCACCTGCCCTGAAACTCATGCCCTGAATCTCATGCCCTGAAACTGCTGCTCTGAAACTGCTGCGCTGAATCTCAAGCCCGGAAACCACAGACCTGAAACTCATGCCCTGAAAGTCATGTACTGAATCTCAAGCCCTGAAACTCATGTCCTGAATCTCATGCCCTGAAACTCCTGCCCTCAAACCCATGCACTGAAACTCATGCCCTGAATCTCATGCCTTCAAACTCCTGTCCTGAATCACATGCCCTGAAACTCATGCCCTGAATCACATCCCTGAAACTACTGCACTGAAACTAATGTCCTGAATCTCATGCCCTGAAACTGCTGCCCAGAAACTCATGCCCTGAATCACATGCCCTGAAATTCCTGTCCTGAATCTCATGCCCTGAAACTCATGCCCTGAATCTCATGCCCTGATGCACCAGCCCTCAAACTCATACACTGAAACTCATGCACTGAAACTCATGCCCTGAATCTCATGCCTTGAAACTCCTGTCCTGAATCTCATGCCCTGAAATTCATGCCCTGAATCTCATGCCCTGAAACTCCTGCACTGAAACTCATGCCATGAATCTCATATCCTGAAACACACGCCCTGAATTACATGCCGTGAAACTTCTGCCCTGAAACTCATGTCCTGAAACTCATGCCCTGAATCTCATGCCCTGAAACTCATGCCCTGATTCTCCTGCCCTGAAACTCATGCCCTGAACCTCATGCGCTAAATTTCATGACCTTAAACTCAAGCCGTGAATCTCCTGCCCTGAAACTCATGCCCTTAATCTCATGCTCTGAAACTCCTGCCCTGAAACTCATGCACTGAAAGACATGCCCTGAAACTCTTGCACTGAAGCTCTTGCACTGAAACACCTGCCCAGAATCTCCTGCCCTGAATCTCCTGTCCTGAAACTGCTGCCCTGAATCTCAAGCCCTGAAACCACAGACCTGAAACCCATGCCCTGAAACACATGTCGTTAATCTCATGCCATGAAACTCATGCCCTGAATCTCATGCCGTGAAACTCCTGCCCTCAAACCCATGCACTGAAACTCATGCCCTGAATCTCATGCCTTGAAACTCCTGTCCTGAATCTCATGCCCTGAAATTCATGCCCTGAATCTCATGCCCTGAAACTCCTGCACTGAAACTCATGCCATGAATCTCATATCCTGAAACACACGCCCTGAATTACATGCCGTGAAACTCCTGCCCTGAAACTCATGTCCTGAAACTCATGCTCTGAAACTGCTGCGCTGAATCTCAAGCCCGGAAACCACAGACCTGAAACTCATGCCCTGAAACTCATGTACTGAATCTCATGCCCTGAAACTCATGTCCTGAATCTCATGCCCTGAAACTCATGCCCTGAATCTCATCCCTGAAACTACTGCACTGAAACTCATGTCCTCAATCGCATGCCCTGAAACTGCTGCCCTGAATATCATGCCATGAATCTCATATCCTGAAACTCATGCCCTGAATTACATGCCCTGAAACTCCTTCACTGAAAATCATGCCCTGAAACTCATGCCTTGAAAATCAAGCCCTGAAACTCATGCCGTGAATCTCATGCCCTGAAACTGCTGCTCTGAAACTGCTGCGCTGAATCTCAAGCCCGGAAACCACAGACCTGAAACTCGTGCCCTGAAAGTCATGTACTGAATCTCAAGCCCTGAAACTCATGTCCTGAATCTCATGCCCTGAAACTCCTGCCCTCAAACCCATGCACTGAAACTCATGCCCTGAATCTCATGCCTTCAAACTCCTGTCCTGAATCACATGCCCTGAAACTCATGCCCTGAATCACATCCCTGAAACTACTGCACTGAAACTAATGTCCTGAATCTCATGCCCTGAAACTGCTGCCCTGAATATCATGCCATGAATCTCATATCCTGAAACTCATGCCCTGAATTACATGCCCTGAAACTCATGTCCTGAAACTCATGCCCTGAAACTCATGCCCTGAATATCATGCCCTGAAACTCAAACCCTGTATCTCCTGCCCTGAAACTCATGCCCTAAATCTCATACCCTGAAACTCCTGCCCTGAAACTCATGCACTGAAACTCAAATCCTGTTCACATGCCCTAAAACTCCTGCCCTGAATCATCTGCCCAGAAACTCATGCCCTGAATCACATGCCCTGAAATTCCTGTCCTGAATCTCATGCCCTGAAACTCATGCCCTGAATCTCATGCCCTGAAGCACCAGCCCTCAAACTCATACACTGAAACTCATGCACTGAAACTCATGCCCTGAATCTCATGCCTTGAAACTCCTGTCCTGAATCTCATGCCCTGAAATTCATGCCCTGAATCTCATGCCCTGAAACTCCTGCACTGAAACTCATGCCATGAATCTCATATCCTGAAACACACTCCCTGAATTACATGCCGTGAAACTCCTGCCCTGAAACTCATGTCCTGAAACTCATGCCCTGAATCTCATGCCCTGAAACTCATGCCCTGATTCTCCTGCCCTGAAACTCATGCCCTGAATCTCATGCGCTAAATTTCATGACCTTAAACTCAAGCCGTGAATCTCCAGCCCTGAAACTCATGCCCTTAATCTCATGCTCTGAAACTCCTGCCCTGAAACTCATGCACTGAAAGACATGCCCTGTAACTCTTGCACTGAAGCTCTTGCACTGAAACACCTGCCCAGAATCTCCTGCCCTGAATCTCCTGTCCTGAAACTGCTGCCCTGAATCTCAAGCCCTGAAACCACAGACCTGAAACCCATGCCCTGAAACTCATGTCGTGAATCTCATGCCATGAAACTCATGCCCTGAATCTCATGCCGTGAAACTCCTGCCCTCAAACTCATGCACTGAAACTCATGCCCTGAATGTCATGCTCTGAAACTCAAGCCCAGATTCTCCTGCCCTGAAACTCCTGCCCTGAATCTCATGCCCTGAAACTGCTGCTCTGAAACTGCTGCGCTGAATCTCAAGCCCGGAAACCGCAGACCTGAAACTCATGCCCAGAAACTCATGTACTGAATCTCATGCCCTGAAACTCATGTCCTGAATCTCATGCCCTGAAACTCCTGCCCTGAAACCCATGCACTGAAACTCATGCCCTGAATCTCATGCCTTCAAACTCCTGTCCTGAATCACATGCCCTGAATCTCATGCCTGAAACTACTGCACTGAAACTCATGTCCTGAATCTCATGCCCTGAAACTCCTGCCCTGAAACTCATGCCCTGAAACTGCTGCCCTGAATCTCAAGCACTGAAACCACAGACCTGAAACTCATGCCCTGAAACTCATGTCCTTAATCTCCTGCCCTGAAACTCATGCCCTGAATCTCATGCCGTGAAACTCCTGCCCTCAAACTCCTGCACTGAAACTCATGCCCTGAATGTCATACCCTGAAACTCCAACCCTGAATCACCTGCCCTGAAACTCATGCCTGAATCTCATGCCCTGAAACTGCTGCTCTGAAACTGCTGCGCTGAATCTCAAGCCCGGAAACCACAGACCTGAAACTCATGCCCTGAAACTCATGTCCTGAATCTCATGCTCTGAACTCCTGCCCTCAAACTCATGCCCTGAATTTCATGCCCTGAAACTCATGCCCTGAATCTCAAGCCCTGAAACCACAGACCTGAAACTCATCCCCTGAAACTCATGTCCTGAATCTCATGCCCTGAAACTCATGCCCTGAATCTCTTGCGTGAAACTCCTGCCCTCAAACTCATGCACTTAAACTCATGCCCTGAATCTCCTGTCCTGAAACTCTTGCCCTGAATCGCATGCCGTGAAACCCGTGCCCTCAAACTCATGCACTGAAACTCATGCCCTGAATCTCCTGTCCTGAAACTCATGCCCTGAATCTCATGCCCTGAAATTCATGCACTGAAACTCATCCCCTGAATGTCATGCTCTGAAACTCAAGCCCTGATTCTCATGCCCTGAATATCATACCCCGAAACTCCTGCCCTGAATCACCTGCCCTGAAACTCATGCCCTGAATCTCAAGCCCTGAAACTGCTGCGCTGAAACTGCTGCGCTGAAACTGCTGCGCTGAATCTCAAGCCGGAAACCACAGATCTGAAACTCATGCCCTGAAACTCATGTCCTGAATCTCATGCCCTGAAACTCCTGCCCTCAAACTCATGTCCTGAATCTCCATGCCCTGAAAATCATGCCCTGAATCTCAAGCCGTGAAACCCTGCCCTCAAACTCATGCACTGAAACTCATGCCCTGAATCTCCTCTCCTGAAACTCATGCCCTGAATCTCATGCCCTGAATCTCATGCCCTGAAACTCATGCCCTGATTCTCCTGCCCTGAAACTCATGTCCTGAAACTCATGCCCTGAATCTCATGCCCTGAAACTCCTGCCCTGAAACCCATGCACTGAAACTCATGCCCTGAATCTCATGCCTTCAAACTCCTGTCCTGAATCACATGCCCTGAATCTCATGCCTGAAACTACTGCACTGAAACTCATGTCCTGAATCTCATGCCCTGAAACTCCTGCACTGAAACACGTGCCCTAAAAAACCTGCCTTGAAACTCAAGCCCCGAATCTCATGCCCTGAATCTCCTGCCCTGAAACTCCTGCCCTGAAACTCATGCCCTGAAACTGCTGCCCTGAATCTCAAGCACTGAAACCACAGACCTGAAACTCATGCCCTGAAACTCATGTCCTTAATCTCCTGCCCTGAAACTCATGCCCTGAATCTCATGCCGTGAAACTCCTGCCCTCAAACTCCTGCACTGAAACTCATGCCCTGAATGTCATACCCTGAAACTCCTACCCTGAATCACCTGCCCTGAAACTCATGTCCTGAAACTCATGCCCTGAATCTCATGCCCTGAAACTCATGCCCTGATTCTCCTGCCCTGAAACTCATGCCCTGAATCTCATGCGCTAAATTTCATGACCTTAAACTCAAGCCGTGAATCTCCTGCCCTGAAACTCATGCCCTTAATCTCATGCTCTGAAACTCCTGCCCTGAAACTCATGCACTGAAAGACATGCCCTGAAACTCTTGCACTGAAGCTCTTGCACTGAAACACCTGCCCAGAATCTCCTGCCCTGAATCTCCTGCCCTGAAACTGCTGCCCTGAATCTCAAGCCCTGAAACCACAGACCTGAAACCCATGCCTGAAACTCATGTCGTGAATCTCATGCCATGAAACTCATGCCCTGAATCTCATGCCGTGAAACTCCTGCCCTCAAACTCATGCACTGAAACTCATGCCCTGAATGTCATGCTCTGAAACTCAAGCCCAGATTCTCCTGCCCTGAAACTCCTGCCCTGAATCTCATGCCCTGAAACTGCTGCTCTGAAACTGCTGCGCTGAATCTCAAGCCCGGAAACCGCAGACCTGAAACTCATGCCCAGAAACTCATGTACTGAATCTCATGCCCTGAAACTCATGTCCTGAATCTCATGCCCTGAAACTCCTGCCCTGAAACCCATGCACTGAAACTCATGCCCTGAATCTCATGCCGTCAAACTCCTGTCCTGAATCACATGCCCTGAATCTCATGCCTGAAACTACTGCACTGAAACTCATGTCCTGAAACTCATGCCCTGAATCTCATGCCCTGAAACTCCTGCCCTGAAACCCATGCACTGAAACTCATGCCCTGAATCTCATGCCTTCAAACTCCTGTCCTGAATCACATGCCCTGAATCTCATGCCTGAAACTACTGCACTGAAACTCATGTCCTGAATCTCATGCCCTGAAACTCCTGCACTGAAACACGTGCCCTAAAAAACCTGCCTTGAAACTCAAGCCCCGAATCTCATGCCCTGAATCTCCTGCCCTGAAACTCCTGCCCTGAAACTCATGCCCTGAAACTGCTGCCCTGAATCTCAAGCACTGAAACCACAGACCTGAAACTCATGCCCTGAAACTCATGTCCTTAATCTCCTGCCCTGAAACTCATGCCCTGAATCTCATGCCGTGAAACTCCTGCCCTCAAACTCCTGCACTGAAACTCATGCCCTGAATGTCATACCCTGAAACTCCTACCCTGAATCACCTGCCCTGAAACTCATGTCCTGAAACTCATGCCCTGAATCTCATGCCCTGAAACTCATGCCCTGATTCTCCTGCCCTGAAACTCATGCCCTGAATCTCATGCGCTAAATTTCATGACCTTAAACTCAAGCCGTGAATCTCCTGCCCTGAAACTCATGCCCTTAATCTCATGCTCTGAAACTCCTGCCCTGAAACTCATGCACTGAAAGACATGCCCTGAAACTCTTGCACTGAAGCTCTTGCACTGAAACACCTGCCCAGAATCTCCTGCCCTGAATCTCCTGCCCTGAAACTGCTGCCCTGAATCTCAAGCCCTGAAACCACAGACCTGAAACCCATGCCCTGAAACTCATGTCGTGAATCTCATGCCATGAAACTCATGCCCTGAATCTCATGCCGTGAAACTCCTGCCCTCAAACTCATGCACTGAAACTCATGCCCTGAATGTCATGCTCTGAAACTCAAGCCCAGATTCTCCTGCCCTGAAACTCCTGCCCTGAATCTCATGCCCTGAAACTGCTGCTCTGAAACTGCTGCGCTGAATCTCAAGCCGGAAACCGCAGACCTGAAACTCATGCCCAGAAACTCATGTACTGAATCTCATGCCCTGAAACTCATGTCCTGAATCTCATGCCCTGAAACTCCTGCCCTGAAACCCATGCACTGAAACTCATGCCCTGAATCTCATGCCGTCAAACTCCTGTCCTGAATCACATGCCCTGAATCTCATGCCTGAAACTACTGCACTGAAACTCATGTCCTGAATCTCATGCCCTGAAACTCCTGCACTGAAACACGTGCCCTAAAAAACCTGCCTTGAAACTCAAGCCCCGAATCTCATGCCCTGAATCTCCTGCCCTGAAACTCCTGTCCTGAAACTCATGCCCTGAAACTGCTGCCCTGAATCTCAAGCACTGAAACCACAGACCTGAAACTCATGCCCTGAAACTCATGTCCTTAATCTCCTGCCCTGAAACTCATGCCCTGAATCTCATGCCGTGATACTCCTGCCCTCAAACTCCTGCACTGAAACTCATGCCCTGAATGTCATACCCTGAAACTCCTACCCTGAATCACCTGCCCTGAAACTCATGCCCTGAATCTCATGCCCTGAAACTGCTGCTCTGAAACTGCTGCGCTGAATCTCAAGCCCGGAAACCACAGACCTGAAACTCATGCCCTGAAACTCATGTCCTGAATCTCATGCTCTGAAACTCCTGCCCTCAAACTCATGCCCTGAATCTCATGCCCTGAAACTCATGCCCTGAATCTCAAGCCCTGAAACCACAGACCTGAAACTCATCCCCTGAAACTCATGTCCTGAATCTCATGCCCTGAAACTCATGCCCTGAATCTCATGCCGTGAAACTCCTGCCCTCAAACTCATGCACTTAAACTCATGCCCTGAATCTCCTGTCCTGAAACTCTTGCCCTGAATCGCATGCCGTGAAACCCGTGCCCTCAAACTCATGCACTGAAACTCATGCCCTGAATCTCCTGTCCTGAAACTCATGCCTGAATCTCATGCCCTGAAATTCATGCACTGAAACTCATCCCTGAATGTCATGCTCTGAAACTCAAGCCCTGATTCTCATGCCCTGAATATCATACCCCGAAACTCCTGCCCTGAATCACCTGCCCTGAAACTCATGCCCTGAATCTCAAGCCCTGAAACTGCTGCGCTGAAACTGCTGCGCTGAATCTCAAGCCCGGAAACCACAGATCTGAAACTCATGCCCTGAAACTCATGTCCTGAAAATCATGCCCTGAATCTCAAGCCGTGAAACCCTGCCCTCAAACTCATGCACTGAAACTCATGCCCTGAATCTCCTGTCCTGAAACTCATGCCCTGAATCTCATGCCCTGAAATTCATGCACTGAAACTCATCCCCTGAATGTCATGCTCTGAAACTCAAGCCCTGATTCTCCTGCCCTGAAACTCATGTACTGAATCTCATGCCCTGAAACTCATGTCCAGAATTTCCTGCCCTGAAACTCCTGCCCTCAAACTCATGCACTGAAACTCATGCCCTGAATCTCATGCCTTCAAACTCCTGTCCTGAATCACATGCCCTGAAACTCATGCCCTGAAACTACTGCACTGAAACTCATGTCCTGAACCTCATACCCTGAATCTGCTGCACTGAATATCATGCCATGAATCTCATATCCTGAAACTCATGCCCTGAATCTAATGCCCTGAATCCTCCCTGTCCTGAAACTCATGCCCTGAAACGCATGTCCTGAATCTCATGCCCTGAAACTCATGCCCTGAATCTCATGCCGTGAAACTCCTGCCCTCAAACTCATGCACTGAAACTCATGCCCTGAATCTCCTGTCCTGAAACTCTTGCACTGAATCTCATGCCTTGAAACTTCTGCCCTCAAACTCCTGCACTGAAACTCAAGCCCTGATTCTCCTGCCCTGAAACTCATGACCTGAAGGTCATACCCTGAAACTCCTACCCTGAATCACCTGCCCTGAAACTCATGCCCTGAATCTCATGCCCTGAAACTGCTGCTCTGAAACTGCTGCGCTGAATCTCAAGCCCGGAAAACACAGACCTGAAACTCATGCCCTGAAACTCATGTCCTGAATCTCATGCCCTGAAACTCCTGCCCTCAAACTCATGCCCTGAATCTCATGCCCTGAAACTCATGCCGTGAATCTCATGCCGTGAAACCCCTGCCCTCAAACTCATGCACTGAAACTCATGCCCTGAATCTCCTGTCCTGAAACTCATGCCCTGAAACTCATGCCGTGAATCTCATGCCGTGAAACCCCTGCCCTCAAACTCATGCCGTGAAACTCCTGCCCTCAAACTCATGCACTTAAACTCATGCCCTGAATCTCCTGTCCTGAAACTCTTGCCCTGAATCGCATGCCGTGAAACCCCTGCCCTCAAACTCATGCACTGAAACTCATGCCCTGAATCTCCTGTCCTGAAACTCATGCCCTGAATCTCATGCCCTGAAATTCATGCACTGAAACTCATCCCCTGAATGTCATGCTCTGAAACTCAAGCCCTGATTCTCATGCCCTGAATATCATACCCCGAAACTCCTGCCCTGAATCACCTGCCCTGAAACTCATGCCCTGAATCTCAAGCCCTGAAACTGCTGCGCTGAAACTGCTGCGCTGAATCTCAAGCCCGGAAACCACAGATCTGAAACTCATGCCCTGAAACTCATGTCCTGAAAATCATGCCCTGAATCTCAAGCCGTGAAACCCTGCCCTCAAACTCATGCACTGAAACTCATGCCCTGAATCTCCTGTCCTGAAACTCATGCCCTGAATCTCATGCCCTGAAATTCATGCACTGAAACTCATCCCCTGAATGTCATGCTCTGAAACTCAAGCCCTGATTCTCCTGCCCTGAAACTCATGTACTGAATCTCATGCCCTGAAACTCATGTCCAGAATTTCCTGCCCTGAAACTTCTGCCCTCAAACTCATGCACTGAAACTCATGCCCTGAATCTCATGCCTTCAAACTCCTGTCCTGAATCACATGCCCTGAAACTCATGCCCTGAAACTACTGCACTGAAACTCATGTCCTGAACCTCATACCCTGAATCTGCTGCACTGAATATCATGCCATGAATCTCATATCCTGAAACTCATGCCCTGAATCTAATGCCCTGAATCTCCTGTCCTGAAACTCATGCCCTGAAACGCATGTCCTGAATCTCATGCCCTGAAACTCATGCCCTGAATCTCATGCCGTGAAACTCCTGCCCTCAAACTCATGCACTGAAACTCATGCCCTGAATCTCCTGTCCTGAAACTCTTGCACTGAATCTCATGCCTTGAAACTTCTGCCCTCAAACTCCTGCACTGAAACTCAAGCCCTGATTCTCCTGCCCTGAAACTCATGACCTGAAGGTCATACCCTGAAACTCCTACCCTGAATCACCTGCCCTGAAACTCATGCCCTGAATCTCATGCCCTGAAACTGCTGCTCTGAAACTGCTGCGCTGAATCTCAAGCCCGGAAACCACAGACCTGAAACTCATGCCCTGAAACTCATGTCCTGAATCTCATGCCCTGAAACTCCTGCCCTCAAACTCATGCCCTGAATCTCATGCCCTGAAACTCATGCCGTGAATCTCATGCCGTGAAACCCCTGCCCTCAAACTCATGCACTGAAACTCATGCCCTGAATCTCCTGTCCTGAAACTCATGCCCTGAATCTCATGCCCTGAAATTCATGCACTGAAACTCATCCCCTGAATGTCATGCTCTGAAACTCAAGCCCTGATTCTCCTGCCCTGAAACTCACGCCCTGAATCTCATACACTGAAACTCCTGCCCTGAAACTCATGCCCTGAAACTCATGCCCTGAATCTCTTGCCCTGAAACTCCTTCCATGAAACTCCTGCCCTGAAACTGCTGCCCTGAATCTCAAGCCCTGAAACCACAAACCTGAAACTAATCCCCTGAAACTCATGTCCTGAATCTCATGCCCAGAAACTCATGCCCTGAATCTCAAGCCATGAAACTGCTGCGCTGAAACTGCTGCGCTGAATCTCAAGCCCGGAAACCACAGACCTGAAACTCATGCCCTGAAACTCCTGCCCTCAAACTCATGTCCTGAATCTCATGCCCTGAAAATTATGCCCTGAATCTAATGCCGTGAAACCCTGCCCTCAAACTCATGCACTGAAACTCATGCCCTGAATCTCCTGTCCTGAAACTCATGCCCCGAATCTCATGCCCTGAAATTGATGCACTGAAACTCATCCCCTGAATGTCATGCTCTGAAACTCAAGCCCTGATTCTCCTGCCCTGAAACTCATGCAATGAATCTCATGCCCTGAAACTCATGTCCTGAATCTCATGCCCTGAAACTCCTGCCCTCAATCTCATGCACTGAAACTCATGCCCTGAATCCCATGCCTTCAAACTCCTGTCCTGAATCACATGCCCTGAAACTCATGCCCTGAAACTACTGCACGGAAACTCATGTCCTGAACCTCATACCCTGAAACTGCTGCCCTGAATATCATGCCATGAATCTCATATCCTGAAACTCATGCCCTGAATTACATGCCCTGAAAATCCTTCACTGAAACTCATGCCCTGAAACTCATGCCATGAATCTCATGCCCTGTAACTTCTGCCCTGAAACTCATTCACTGAATCTCATGCGCTAAATCTCATGACCTTAAACTCAAACCGTGAATCTCCTGCCCTGAAACTCATGCCCTGAATCTCAAGCTCTGAAACCCCTGCCCTTAAACTCATGCACTGAAAGACTTGCCCTGAAACTCTTGCACTGAAACTCTTGCACTGAAACACCTGCCCTGAATCTCCTGCCCTGAATCTCCTGCCCTGAAACTGCTGCCCTGAATCTCAAGCCCTGAAACCAGAGATTGAAACCCATGCCCTGAAACTCATGCCCTGAATCTCATGCCGTGAAACTCCTGCCCTCAAACTCATGCACTGAAACTCATGCTCTGAATCTCCTGCCCTGAAACTCCTGCACTGAAATACGTGCCCTAAAACACCTGCCTTGAAACTCAAGCCCCGAATCTCATGCCCTGAATCTCCTGCCTTGAAACTCATGCCCTGAATCTCATGCCCTCAAACTCTTGATCTGAATCTCCTGCCCTGAAACCCCTGCACTGAAACACGTGCCCTAAAACACCTGCCTTGAAACTCAAGCCCCGAATCTCATGCCCTGAATCTCCTGCCCTGAATCTTCTGCCTTGAAACTCATGCCCTGAATCTCATGCCCTCAAACTCTTGCACCGAAACACCTACCCTAAAACTCATGCCCTGAATCTCATGCCCTGAAATTCCTGCCCTGAAACTCATGCTCTGAATCTCATGCCCTGAAACTCTTGCACTGAAACACCTACCCTAAAACTCATGCCCTGAATCTCATGCCCTGAAATTCCTGCCCTGAAACTCATGCCCTGAATCTCATGCCCTGAAACTCCTGCCATGAAACTCTTGCCCTGAATCTCATGCCCTGAAACTCCTGCCATGAAACTCCTGCCCTGAAACTGCTGCCCTGAATCTCAAGCCCTGAAACCACAGACCTGAAACTCATGCCCTGAAACTCATGACCTGAATCTCATGCCCTGAAACTCATGCCCTGAATCTCATGCCGTGAAACTCCTGCCCTCAAACTCATGCACTGAAACTCATGCCCTGAATCTCCTGTCCTGAAACTCATGCCCTGAATCTCACGCCCTGAATCTCATGCCCTGAAATTCATGCACTGAAATTCATCCCCTGAATCTCATGCTCTGAAACTCAAGCCCTGATTCTCCTGCCCTGAAACTCATGCGCTGAAACTCATGCCCTGAATCTCATGCCCTGAAACTGCTGCTCTGAAACTGCTGCGCTGAATCTCAAGCCCGGAAACCACAGACCTGAAACTCATGCCCTGAAACTCATGTACTGAATCTCATGCCCTGAAACTCATGTCCTGAATCTCATGCCCTGAAACTCCTGCCCTGAAACCCATGCACTGAAACTCATGCCCTGAATCTCATGCCTTCAAACTCCTGTCCTGAATCACATGCCCTGAATCTCATGCCTGAAACTACTGCACTGAAACTCATGTCCTGAATCTCATGCCCTGAAACTCCTGCACTGAAACACGTGCCCTAAAAAACCTGCCTTGAAACTCAAGCCCCGAATCTCATGCCCTGAATCTCCTGCCCTGAAACTCCTGCCCTGAAACTCATGCCCTGAAACTGCTGCCCTGAATCTCAAGCACTGAAACCACAGACCTGAAACTCATGCCCTGAAACTCATGTCCTTAATCTCCTGCCCTGAAACTCATGCCCTGAATCTCATGCCGTGAAACTCCTGCCCTCAAACTCCTGCACTGAAACTCATGCCCTGAATGTCATACCCTGAAACTCCTACCCTGAATCACCTGCCCTGAAACTCATGCCCTGAATCTCATGCCCTGAAACTGCTGCTCTGAAACTGCTGCGCTGAATCTCAAGCCCGGAAACCACAGACCTGAAACTCATGCCCTGAAACTCATGTCCTGAATCTCATGCTCTGAAACTCCTGCCCTCAAACTCATGCCCTGAATCTCATGCCCTGAAACTCATGCCCTGAATCTCAAGCCCTGAAACCACAGACCTGAAACTCATCCCCTGAAACTCATGTCCTGAATCTCATGCCCTGAAACTCATGCCCTGAATCTCATGCCGTGAAACTCCTGCCCTCAAACTCATGCACTTAAACTCATGCCCTGAATCTCCTGTCCTGAAACTCTTGCCCTGAATCGCATGCCGTGAAACCCGTGCCCTCAAACTCATGCACTGAAACTCATGCCCTGAATCTCCTGTCCTGAAACTAATGCCCTGAATCTCATGCCCTGAAATTCATGCACTGAAACTCATCCCCTGAATGTCATGCTCTGAAACTCAAGCCCTGATTCTCATGCCCTGAATATCATACCCCGAAACTCCTGCCCTGAATCACCTGCCCTGAAACTCATGCCCTGAATCTCAAGCCCTAAAACTGCTGCGCTGAAACTGCTGCGCTGAATCTCAAGCCCGGAAACCACAGATCTGAAACTCATGCCCTGAAACTCATGTCCTGAATCTCATGCCCTGAAACTCCTGCCCTCAAACTCATGTCCTAAATCTCATGCCATGAAAATCATGCCCTGAATCTCAAGCCGTGAAACCCTGCCCTCAAACTCATGCACTGAAACTCATGCCCTGAATCTCCTGTCCTGAAACTCATGCCCTGAATCTCATGCCCTGAATCTCATGCCCTGAAATTCATGCTCTGAAACTCAAGCCCTGATTCTCCTGCCCTGAAACTCATGTACTGAATCTCATGCCCTGAAACTCATGTCCAGAATCTCATGCCCTGAAACTCCTGCCATGAAACTCTTGCCCTGAATCTCATGCCCTGAAACTCCTGCCATGAAACTCCTGCCCTGAAACTGCTGCCCTGAATCTCAAGCCCTGAAACCACAGACCTGAAACTCATGCCCTGAAACTCATGACCTGAATCTCATGCCCTGAAACTCATGCCCTGAATCTCATGCCGTGAAACTCCTGCCCTCAAACTCATGCACTGAAACTCATGCCCTGAATCTCCTGTCCTGAAACTCATGCCCTGAATCTCACGCCCTGAATCTCATGCCCTGAAATTCATGCACTGAAATTCATCCCCTGAATCTCATGCTCTGAAACTCAAGCCCTGATTCTCCTGCCCTGAAACTCATGCGCTGAAACTCATGCCCTGAATCTCATGCCCTGAAACTGCTGCTCTGAAACTGCTGCGCTGAATCTCAAGCCCGGAAACCACAGACCTGAAACTCATGCCCTGAAACTCATGTACTGAATCTCATGCCCTGAAACTCATGTCCTGAATCTCATGCCCTGAAACTCCTGCCCTGAAACCCATGCACTGAAACTCATGCCCTGAATCTCATGCCTTCAAACTCCTGTCCTGAATCACATGCCCTGAATCTCATGCCTGAAACTACTGCACTGAAACTCATGTCCTGAATCTCATGCCCTGAAACTCCTGCACTGAAACACGTGCCCTAAAAAACCTGCCTTGAAACTCAAGCCCCGAATCTCATGCCCTGAATCTCCTGCCCTGAAACTCCTGCCCTGAAACTCATGCCCTGAAACTGCTGCCCTGAATCTCAAGCACTGAAACCACAGACCTGAAACTCATGCCCTGAAACTCATGTCCTTAATCTCCTGCCCTGAAACTCATGCCCTGAATCTCATGCCGTGAAACTCCTGCCCTCAAACTCCTGCACTGAAACTCATGCCCTGAATGTCATACCCTGAAACTCCTACCCTGAATCACCTGCCTTGAAACTCATGCCCTGAATCTCATGCCCTGAAACTGCTGCTCTGAAACTGCTGCGCTGAATCTCAAGCCCGGAAACCACAGACCTGAAACTCATGCCCTGAAACTCATGTCCTGAATCTCATGCTCTGAAACTCCTGCCCTCAAACTCATGCCCTGAATCTCATGCCCTGAAACTCATGCCCTGAATCTCAAGCCCTGAAACCACAGACCTGAAACTCATCCCCTGAAACTCATGTCCTGAATCTCATGCCCTGAAACTCATGCCCTGAATCTCATGCCGTGAAACTCCTGCCCTCAAACTCATGCACTTAAACTCATGCCCTGAATCTCCTGTCCTGAAACTCTTGCCCTGAATCGCATGCCGTGAAACCCGTGCCCTCAAACTCATGCACTGAAACTCATGCCCTGAATCTCCTGTCCTGAAACTCATGCCCTGAATCTCATGCCCTGAAATTCATGCACTGAAACTCATCGCCTGAATGTCATGCTCTGAAACTCAAGCCCTGATTCTCATGCCCTGAATATCATACCCCGAAACTCCTGCCCTGAATCACCTGCCCTGAAACTCATGCCCTGAATCTCAAGCCCTAAAACTGCTGCGCTGAAACTGCTGCGCTGAATCTCAAGCCCGGAAACCACAGATCTGAAACTCATGCCCTCAAACTCATGTCCTGAATCTCATGCCCTGAAAATCATGCCCTGAATCTCAAGCCGTGAAACCCTGCCCTCAAACTCATGCACTGAAACTCATGCCCTGAATCTCCTGTCCTGAAACTCATGCCCTGAATCTCATGCCCTGAATCTCATGCCGTGAAACTCCTGCCCTCAAACTCATGCACTTAAACTCATGCCCTGAATCTCCTGTCCTGAAACTCTTGCCCTGAATCGCATGCCGTGAAACCCGTGCCCTCAAACTCATGCACTGAAACTCATGCCCTGAATCTCCTGTCCTGAAACTCATGCCCTGAATCTCATGCCCTGAAATTCATGCACTGAAACTCATCGCCTGAATGTCATGCTCTGAAACTCAAGCCCTGATTCTCATGCCCTGAATATCATACCCCGAAACTCCTGCCCTGAATCACCTGCCCTGAAACTCATGCCCTGAATCTCAAGCCCTAAAACTGCTGCGCTGAAACTGCTGCGCTGAATCTCAAGCCCGGAAACCACAGATCTGAAACTCATGCCCTGAAACTCATGTCCTGAATCTCATGCCCTGAAACTCCTGCCCTCAAACTCATGTCCTGAATCTCATGCCCTGAAAATCATGCCCTGAATCTCAAGCCGTGAAACCCTGCCCTCAAACTCATGCACTTAAACTCATGCCCTGAATCTCCTGTCCTGAAACTCTTGCCCTGAATCGCATGCCGTGAAACCCGTGCCCTCAAACTCATGCACTGAAACTCATGCCCTGAATCTCCTGTCCTGAAACTCATGCCCTGAATCTCATGCCCTGAAATTCATGCACTGAAACTCATCGCCTGAATGTCATGCTCTGAAACTCAAGCCCTGATTCTCATGCCCTGAATATCATACCCCGAAACTCCTGCCCTGAATCACCTGCCCTGAAACTCATGCCCTGAATCTCAAGCCCTAAAACTGCTGCGCTGAAACTGCTGCGCTGAATCTCAAGCCCGGAAACCACAGATCTGAAACTCATGCCCTGAAACTCATGTCCTGAATCTCATGCCCTGAAACTCCTGCCCTCAAACTCATGTCCTGAATCTCATGCCCTGAAAATCATGCCCTGAATCTCAAGCCGTGAAACCCTGCCCTCAAACTCATGCACTGAAACTCATGCCCTGAATCTCCTGTCCTGAAACTCATGCCCTGAATCTCATGCCCTGAATCTCATGCCCTGAAATTCATGCACTGAAACTCATCCCCTGAATGTCATGCTCTGAAACTCAAGCCCTGATTCTCCTGCCCTGAAACTCATGTACTGAATCTCATGCCCTGAAACTCATGTCCAGAATCTCATGCCCTGAAACTCCTGCCATGAAACTCTTGCCCTGAATCTCATGCCCTGAAACTCCTGCCATGAAACTCCTGCCCTGAAACTGCTGCCCTGAATCTCAAGCCCTGAAACCACAGACCTGAAACTCATGCCCTGAAACTCATGACCTGAATCTCATGCCCTGAAACTCATGCCCTGAATCTCATGCCGTGAAACTCCTGCCCTCAAACTCATGCACTGAAACTCATGCCCTGAATCTCCTGTCCTGAAACTCATGCCCTGAATCTCAAGCCCGGAAACCACAGATCTGAAACTCATGCCCTGAAACTCATGTCCTGAATCTCATGCCCTGAAACTCCTGCCCTCAAACTCATGTCCTGAATCTCATGCCCTGAAAATCATGCCCTGAATCTCAAGCCGTGAAACCCTGCCCTCAAACTCATGCACTGAAACTCATGCCCTGAATCTCCTGTCCTGAAACTCATGCCCTGAATCTCATGCCCTGAATCTCATGCCGTGAAACTCCTGCCCTCAAACTCATGCACTTAAACTCATGCCCTGAATCTCCTGTCCTGAAACTCTTGCCCTGAATCGCATGCCGTGAAACCCGTGCCCTCAAACTCATGCACTGAAACTCATGCCCTGAATCTCCTGTCCTGAAACTCATGCCCTGAATCTCATGCCCTGAAATTCATGCACTGAAACTCATCGCCTGAATGTCATGCTCTGAAACTCAAGCCCTGATTCTCATGCCCTGAATATCATACCCCGAAACTCCTGCCCTGAATCACCTGCCCTGAAACTCATGCCCTGAATCTCAAGCCCTAAAACTGCTGCGCTGAAACTGCTGCGCTGAATCTCAAGCCCGGAAACCACAGATCTGAAACTCATGCCCTGAAACTCATGTCCTGAATCTCATGCCCTGAAACTCCTGCCCTCAAACTCATGTCCTGAATCTCATGCCCTGAAAATCATGCCCTGAATCTCAAGCCGTGAAACCCTGCCCTCAAACTCATGCACTTAAACTCATGCCCTGAATCTCCTGTCCTGAAACTCTTGCCCTGAATCGCATGCCGTGAAACCCGTGCCCTCAAACTCATGCACTGAAACTCATGCCCTGAATCTCCTGTCCTGAAACTCATGCCCTGAATCTCATGCCCTGAAATTCATGCACTGAAACTCATCGCCTGAATGTCATGCTCTGAAACTCAAGCCCTGATTCTCATGCCCTGAATATCATACCCCGAAACTCCTGCCCTGAATCACCTGCCCTGAAACTCATGCCCTGAATCTCAAGCCCTAAAACTGCTGCGCTGAAACTGCTGCGCTGAATCTCAAGCCCGGAAACCACAGATCTGAAACTCATGCCCTGAAACTCATGTCCTGAATCTCATGCCCTGAAACTCCTGCCCTCAAACTCATGTCCTGAATCTCATGCCCTGAAAATCATGCCCTGAATCTCAAGCCGTGAAACCCTGCCCTCAAACTCATGCACTGAAACTCATGCCCTGAATCTCCTGTCCTGAAACTCATGCCCTGAATCTCATGCCCTGAATCTCATGCCCTGAAATTCATGCACTGAAACTCATCCCCTGAATGTCATGCTCTGAAACTCAAGCCCTGATTCTCCTGCCCTGAAACTCATGTACTGAATCTCATGCCCTGAAACTCATGTCCAGAATCTCATGCCCTGAAACTCCTGCCATGAAACTCTTGCCCTGAATCTCATGCCCTGAAACTCCTGCCATGAAACTCCTGCCCTGAAACTGCTGCCCTGAATCTCAAGCCCTGAAACCACAGACCTGAAACTCATGCCCTGAAACTCATGACCTGAATCTCATGCCCTGAAACTCATGCCCTGAATCTCATGCCGTGAAACTCCTGCCCTCAAACTCATGCACTGAAACTCATGCCCTGAATCTCCTGTCCTGAAACTCATGCCCTGAATCTCACGCCCTGAATCTCATGCCCTGAAATTCATGCACTGAAATTCATCCCCTGAATCTCATGCTCTGAAACTCAAGCCCTGATTCTCCTGCCCTGAAACTCATGCGCTGAAACTCATGCCCTGAATCTCATGCCCTGAAACTGCTGCTCTGAAACTGCTGCGCTGAATCTCAAGCCCGGAAACCACAGACCTGAAACTCATGCCCTGAAACTCATGTACTGAATCTCATGCCCTGAAACTCATGTCCTGAATCTCATGCCCTGAAACTCCTGCCCTGAAACCCATGCACTGAAACTCATGCCCTGAATCTCATGCCTTCAAACTCCTGTCCTGAATCACATGCCCTGAATCTCATGCCTGAAACTACTGCACTGAAACTCATGTCCTGAATCTCATGCCCTGAAACTCCTGCACTGAAACACGTGCCCTAAAAAACCTGCCTTGAAACTCAAGCCCCGAATCTCATGCCCTGAATCTCCTGCCCTGAAACTCCTGCCCTGAAACTCATGCCCTGAAACTGCTGCCCTGAATCTCAAGCACTGAAACCACAGACCTGAAACTCATGCCCTGAAACTCATGTCCTTAATCTCCTGCCCTGAAACTCATGCCCTGAATCTCATGCCGTGAAACTCCTGCCCTCAAACTCCTGCACTGAAACTCATGCCCTGAATGTCATACCCTGAAACTCCTACCCTGAATCACCTGCCCTGAAACTCATGCCCTGAATCTCATGCCCTGAAACTGCTGCTCTGAAACTGCTGCGCTGAATCTCAAGCCCGGAAACCACAGACCTGAAACTCATGCCCTGAAACTCATGTCCTGAATCTCATGCTCTGAAACTCCTGCCCTCAAACTCATGCCCTGAATCTCATGCCCTGAAACTCATGCCCTGAATCTCAAGCCCTGAAACCACAGACCTGAAACTCATCCCCTGAAACTCATGTCCTGAATCTCATGCCCTGAAACTCATGCCCTGAATCTCATGCCGTGAAACTCCTGCCCTCAAACTCATGCACTTAAACTCATGCCCTGAATCTCCTGTCCTGAAACTCTTGCCCTGAATCGCATGCCGTGAAACCCGTGCCCTCAAACTCATGCACTGAAACTCATGCCCTGAATCTCCTGTCCTGAAACTCATGCCCTGAATCTCATGCCCTGAAATTCATGCACTGAAACTCATCGCCTGAATGTCATGCTCTGAAACTCAAGCCCTGATTCTCATGCCCTGAATATCATACCCCGAAACTCCTGCCCTGAATCACCTGCCCTGAAACTCATGCCCTGAATCTCAAGCCCTAAAACTGCTGCGCTGAAACTGCTGCGCTGAATCTCAAGCCCGGAAACCACAGATCTGAAACTCATGCCCTGAAACTCATGTCCTGAATCTCATGCCCTGAAACTCCTGCCCTCAAACTCATGTCCTCAATCTCATGCCCTGAAAATCATGCCCTGAATCTCAAGCCGTGAAACCCTGCCCTCAAACTCATGCACTGAAACTCATGCCCTGAATCTCCTGTCCTGAAACTCATGCCCTGAATCTCATGCCCTGAATCTCATGCCGTGAAACTCCTGCCCTCAAACTCATGCACTTAAACTCATGCCCTGAATCTCCTGTCCTGAAACTCTTGCCCTGAATCGCATGCCGTGAAACCCGTGCCCTCAAACTCATGCACTGAAACTCATGCCCTGAATCTCCTGTCCTGAAACTCATGCCCTGAATCTCATGCCCTGAAATTCATGCACTGAAACTCATCGCCTGAATGTCATGCTCTGAAACTCAAGCCCTGATTCTCATGCCCTGAATATCATACCCCGAAACTCCTGCCCTGAATCACCTGTCCTGAAACTCATGCCCTGAATCTCAAGCCCTAAAACTGCTGCGCTGAAACTGCTGCGCTGAATCTCAAGCCCGGAAACCACAGATCTGAAACTCATGCCCTGAAACTCATGTCCTGAATCTCATGCCCTGAAACTCCTGCCCTCAAACTCATGTCCTGAATCTCATGCCCTGAAAATCATGCCCTGAATCTCAAGCCGTGAAACCCTGCCCTCAAACTCATGCACTTAAACTCATGCCCTGAATCTCCTGTCCTGAAACTCTTGCCCTGAATCGCATGCCGTGAAACCCGTGCCCTCAAACTCATGCACTGAAACTCATGCCCTGAATCTCCTGTCCTGAAACTCATGCCCTGAATCTCATGCCCTGAAATTCATGCACTGAAACTCATCGCCTGAATGTCATGCTCTGAAACTCAAGCCCTGATTCTCATGCCCTGAATATCATACCCCGAAACTCCTGCCCTGAATCACCTGCCCTGAAACTCATGCCCTGAATCTCAAGCCCTAAAACTGCTGCGCTGAAACTGCTGCGCTGAATCTCAAGCCCGGAAACCACAGATCTGAAACTCATGCCCTGAAACTCATGTCCTGAATCTCATGCCCTGAAACTCCTGCCCTCAAACTCATGTCCTGAATCTCATGCCCTGAAAATCATGCCCTGAATCTCAAGCCGTGAAACCCTGCCCTCAAACTCATGCACTGAAACTCATGCCCTGAATCTCCTGTCCTGAAACTCATGCCCTGAATCTCATGCCCTGAATCTCATGCCCTGAAATTCATGCACTGAAACTCATCCCCTGAATGTCATGCTCTGAAACTCAAGCCCTGATTCTCCTGCCCTGAAAATCATGTACTGAATCTCATGCCCTGAAACTCATGTCCAGAATCTCATGCCCTGAAACTCCTGCCATGAAACTCTTGCCCTGAATCTCATGCCCTGAAACTCCTGCCATGAAACTCCTGCCCTGAAACTGCTGCCCTGAATCTCAAGCCCTGAAACCACAGACCTGAAACTCATGCCCTGAAACTCATGACCTGAATCTCATGCCCTGAAACTCATGCCCTGAATCTCATGCCGTGAAACTCCTGCCCTCAAACTCATGCACTGAAACTCATGCCCTGAATCTCCTGTCCTGAAACTCATGCCCTGAATCTCACGCCCTGAATCTCATGCCCTGAAATTCATGCACTGAAATTCATCCCCTGAATCTCATGCTCTGAAACTCAAGCCCTGATTCTCCTGCCCTGAAACTCATGCGCTGAAACTCATGCCCTGAATCTCATGCCCTGAAACTGCTGCTCTGAAACTGCTGCGCTGAATCTCAAGCCCGGAAACCACAGACCTGAAACTCATGCCCTGAAACTCATGTCCTGAATCTCATGCCCTGAAACTCCTGCCCTGAAACCCATGCACTGAAACTCATGCCCTGAATCTCATGCCTTCAAACTCCTGTCCTGAATCACATGCCCTGAATCTCATGCCTGAAACTACTGCACTGATACTCATGTCCTGAATCTCATGCCCTGAAACTCCTGCACTGAAACACGTGCCCTAAAAAACCTGCCTTGAAACTCAAGCCCCGAATCTCATGCCCTGAATCTCCTGCCCTGAAACTCCTGCCCTGAAACTCATGCCCTGAAACTGCTGCCCTGAATCTCAAGCACTGAAACCACAGACCTGAAACTCATGCCCTGAAACTCATGTCCTTAATCTCCTGCCCTGAAACTCATGCCCTGAATCTCATGCCGTGAAACTCCTGCCCTCAAACTCCTGCACTGAAACTCATGCCCTGAATGTCATACCCTGAAACTCCTACCCTGAATCACCTGTCCTGAAACTCATGCCCTGAATCTCATGCCCTGAAACTGCTGCTCTGAAACTGCTGCGCTGAATCTCAAACCCGGAAACCACAGACCTGAAACTCATGCCCTGAAACTCATGTCCTGAATCTCATGCTCTGAAACTCCTGCCCTCAAACTCATGCCCTGAATCTCATGCCCTGAAACTCATGCCCTGAATCTCAAGCCCTGAAACCACAGACCTGAAACTCATCCCCTGAAACTCATGTCCTGAATCTCATGCCCTGAAACTCATGCCCTGAATCTCATGCCGTGAAACTCCTGCCCTCAAACTCATGCACTTAAACTCATGCCCTGAATCTCCTGTCCTGAAACTCTTGCCCTGAATCGCATGCCGTGAAACCCGTGCCCTCAAACTCATGCACTGAAACTCATGCCCTGAATCTCCTGTCCTGAAACTAATGCCCTGAATCTCATGCCCTGAAATTCATGCACTGAAACTCATCCCCTGAATGTCATGCTCTGAAACTCAAGCCCTGATTCTCATGCCCTGAATATCATACCCCGAAACTCCTGCCCTGAATCACCTGCCCTGAAACTCATGCCCTGAATCTCAAGCCCTAAAACTGCTGCGCTGAAACTGCTGCGCTGAATCTCAAGCCCGGAAACCACAGATCTGAAACTCATGCCCTGAAACTCATGTCCTGAATCTCATGCCCTGAAACTCCTGCCCTCAAACTCATGTCCTGAATCTCATGCCCTGAAAATCATGCCCTGAATCTCAAGCCGTGAAACCCTGCCCTCAAACTCATGCACTGAAACTCATGCCCTGAATCTCCTGTCCTGAAACTCATGCCCTGAATCTCATGCCCTGAATCTCATGCCCTGAAATTCATGCACTGAAACTCATCCCCTGAATGTCATGCTCTGAAACTCAAGCCCTGATTCTCCTGCCCTGAAACTCATGTACTGAATCTCATGCCCTGAAACTCATGTCAAGAATCTCATGCCCTGAAACTCCTGCCCTCAAACTCATGCACTGAAACTCATGCCCTGAATCTCATGCCTTCAAACTCCTGTCCTGAATCACATGCCCTGAAACTCATGCCCTGAAACTACTGCACTGAAACTCATGTCCTGAACCTCATACCCTGAAACTGCTGCACTGAATATCATGCCATGAATCTCATATCCTGAAACTCATGCCCTGAATCTAATGCCGTGAAACCCCTGCCCTCAAACTCATGCACTGACACTCACGCCCTGAATCTCCTGTCCTGAAACTCATGCCCTGAAACTCATGTCCTGAATCTCATGCCCTGAAACTCATGCCCTGAATCTCATGCCGTGAAACTCCTGCCCTCAAACTCATGCACTGAAACTCATGCCCTGAATCTCCTGTCCTGAAACTCTTGCACTGAATCTCATGCCTTGAAACCCCTGCCCTCAAACTCCTGCACTGAAACTCAAGCCCTGATTCTCCTGCCCTGAAACTCATGACCTGAAGGTCATACCCTGAAACTCCTACCCTGAATCACCTGCCCTGAAACTCATGCCCTGAATCTCATGCCCTGAAACTGCTGCTCTGAAACTGCTGCGCTGAATCTCAAGCCCGGAAACCACAGACCTGAAACTCATGCCCTGAAAGTCATGTACTGAATCTCAAGCCCTGAAACTCATGTCCTGAATCTCCTGCCCTGAAACTCCTGCCCTCAAACCCATGCACTGAAACTCATGCCCTGAATCTCATGCCTTCAAACTCCTGTCCTGAATCACATGCCCTGAAACTCATGCCCTGAATCACATCCCTGAAACTACTGCACTGAAACTAATGTCCTGAATCTCATGCCCTGAAACTGCTGCCCAGAAACTCATGCCCTGAATCACATGCCCTGAAATTCCTGTCCTGAATCTCATGCCCTGAAACTCATGCCCTGAATCTCATGCCCTGATGCACCAGCCCTCAAACTCATACACTGAAACTCATGCACTGAAACTCATGCCCTGAATCTCATGCCTTGAAACTCCTGTCCTGAATCTCATGCCCTGAAATTCATGCCCTGAATCTCATGCCCTGAAACTCCTGCACTGAAACTCATGCCATGAATCTCATATCCTGAAACACACGCCCTGAATTACATGCCGTGAAACTTCTGCCCTGAAACTCATGTCCTGAAACTCATGCCCTGAATCTCATGCCCTGAAACTCATGCCCTGATTCTCCTGCCCTGAAACTCATGCCCTGAATCTCATGCGCTAAATTTCATGACCTTAAACTCAAGCCGTGAATCTCCTGCCCTGAAACTCATGCCCTTAATCTCATGCTCTGAAACTCCTGCCCTGAAACTCATGCACTGAAAGACATGCCCTGAAACTCTTGCACTGAAGCTCTTGCACTGAAACACCTGCCCAGAATCTCCTGCCCTGAATCTCCTGCCCTGAAACTGCTGCCCTGAATCTCAAGCCCTGAAACCACAGACCTGAAACCCATGCCCTGAAACTCATGTCGTTAATCTCATGCCATGAAACTCATGCCCTGAATCTCATGCCGTGAAACTCCTGCCCTCAAACCCATGCACTGAAACTCATGCCCTGAATCTCATGCCTTGAAACTCCTGTCCTGAATCCTCATGCCCTGAAATTCATGCCCTGAATCTCATGCCCTGAAACTCCTGCACTGAAACTCATGCCATGAATCTCATATCCTGAAACACACGCCCTGAATTACATGCCGTGAAACTCCTGCCCTGAAACTCATGTCCTGAAACTCATGCTCTGAAACTGCTGCGCTGAATCTCAAGCCCGGAAACCACAGACCTGAAACTCATGCCCTGAAACTCATGTACTGAATCTCATGCCGTGAAACTCATGTCCTGAATCTCATGCCCTGAAACTCATGCCCTGAATCTCATCCCTGAAACTACTGCACTGAAACTCATGTCCTCAATCTCATGCCCTGAAACTGCTGCCCCTGAATATCATGCCATGAATCTCATATCCTGAAACTCATGCCCTGAATTACATGCCCTGAAAATCCTTCACTGAAAATCATGCCCTGAAACTCATTGCCTTGAATATCAAGCCCTGAAACTCATGCCGTGAATCTCATGCCCTGAAACTGCTGCTCTGAAACTGCTGCGCTGAATCTCAAGCCCGGAAACCACAGACCTGAAACTCGTGCCCTGAAAGTCATGTACTGAATCTCAAGCCCTGAAACTCATGTCCTGAATCTCATGCCCTGAAACTCCTGCCCTCAAACCCATGCACTGAAACTCATGCCCTGAATCTCATGCCTTCAAACTCCTGTCCTGAATCACATGCCCTGAAACTCATGCCCTGAATCACATCCCTGAAACTACTGCACTGAAACTAATGTCCTGAATCTCATGCCCTGAAACTGCTGCCCTGAATATCATGCCATGAATCTCATATCCTGAAACTCATGCCCTGAATTACATGCCCTGAAACTCATGTCCTGAAACTCATGCCCTGAAACTCATGCCCTGAATATCATGCCCTGAAACTCAAACCCTGTATCTCCTGCCCTGAAACTCATGCCCTAAATCTCATACCCTGAAACTCCTGCCCTGAAACTCATGCACTGAAACTCAAATCCTGTTCACCATGCCCTAAAACTCCTGCCCTGAATCATCTGCCCAGAAACTCATGCCCTGAATCACATGCCCTGAAATTCCTGTCCTGAATCTCATGCCCTGAAACTCATGCCCTGAATCTCATGCCCTGAAGCACCAGCCCTCAAACTCATACACTGAAACTCATGCACTGAAACTCATGCCCTGAATCTCATGCCTTGAAACTCCTGTCCTGAATCTCATGCCCTGAAATTCATGCCCTGAATCTCATGCCCTGAAACTCCTGCACTGAAACTCATGCCATGAATCTCATATCCTGAAACACACTCCCTGAATTACATGCCGTGAAACTCCTGCCCTGAAACTCATGTCCTGAAACTCATGCCCTGAATCTCATGCCCTGAAACTCATGCCCTGATTCTCCTGCCCTGAAACTCATGCCCTGAATCTCATGCGCTAAATTTTCATGACCTTAAACTCAAGCCGTGAATCTCCTGCCCTGAAACTCATGCCCTTAATCTCATGCTCTGAAACTCCTGCCCTGAAACTCATGCACTGAAAGACATGCCCTGAAACTCTTGCACTGAAGCTCTTGCACTGAAACACCTGCCCAGAATCTCCTGCCCTGAATCTCCTGCCCTGAAACTGCTGCCCTGAATCTCAAGCCCTGAAACCACAGACCTGAAACCCATGCCCTGAAACTCATGTCGTGAATCTCATGCCATGAAACTCATGCCCTGAATCTCATGCCGTGAAACTCCTGCCCTCAAACTCATGCACTGAAACTCATGCCCTGAATGTCATGCTCTGAAACTCAAGCCAGATTCTCCTGCCCTGAAACTCCTGCCCTGAATCTCATGCCCTGAAACTGCTGCTCTGAAACTGCTGCGCTGAATCTCAAGCCCGGAAACCGCAGACCTGAAACTCATGCCCAGAAACTCATGTACTAAATCTCATGCCCTGAAACTCATGTCCTGAATCTCATGCCCTGAAACTCCTGCCCTGAAACCCATGCACTGAAACTCATGCCCTGAATCTCATGCCTTCAAACTCCTGTCCTGAATCACATGCCCTGAATCTCATGCCTGAAACTACTGCACTGAAACTCATGTCCTGAATCTCATGCCCTGAAACTCCTGCCCTGAAACTCATGCCCTGAAACTGCTGCCCTGAATCTCAAGCACTGAAACCACAGACCTGAAACTCATGCCCTGAAACTCATGTCCTTAATCTCCTGCCCTGAAACTCATGCCCTGAATCTCATGCCGTGAAACTCCTGCCCTCAAACTCCTGCACTGAAACTCATGCCCTGAATGTCATACCCTGAAACTCCTACCCTGAATCACCTGCCCTGAAACTCATGCCCTGAATCTCATGCCCTGAAACTGCTGCTCTGAAACTGCTGCGCTGAATCTCAAGCCCGGAAACCACAGACCTGAAACTCATTGCCCTGAAACTCATGTCCTGAATCTCATGCTCTGAAACTCCTGCCCTCAAACTCATGCCCTGAATCTCATGCCCTGAAACTCATGCCCTGAATCTCAAGCCCTGAAACCACAGACCTGAAACTCATCCCCTGAAACTCATGTCCTGAATCTCATGCCCTGAAACTCATGCCCTGAATCTCATGCCGTGAAAACTCCTGCCCTCAAACTCATGCACTTAAACTCATGCCCTGAATCTCCTGTCCTGAAACTCTTGCCCTGAATCGCATGCCGTGAAACCCGTGCCCTCAAACTCATGCACTGAAACTCATGCCCTGAATCTCCTGTCCTGAAACTCATGCCCTGAATCTCATGCCCTGAAATTCATGCACTGAAACTCATCCCCTGAATGTCATGCTCTGAAACTCAAGCCCTGATTCTCATGCCCTGAATATCATACCCCGAAACTCCTGCCCTGAATCACCTGCCCCTGAAACTCATGCCCTGAATCTCAAGCCCTGAAACTGCTGCGCTGAAACTGCTGCGCTGAAACTGCTGCGCTGAATCTCAATCCCGGAAACCACAGATCTGAAACTCATGCCCTGAAACTCATGTCCTGAATCTCATGCCCTGAAACTCCTGCCCTCAAACTCATGTCCTGAATCTCATGCCCTGAAAATCATGCCCTGAATCTCAAGCCGTGAAACCCTGCCCTCAAACTCATGCACTGAAACTCATCCCCTGAATGTCATGCTCTGAAACTCAAGCCCTGATTCTCCTGCCCTGAAACTCATGTACTGAATCTCATGCCCTGAAACTCATGTCCAGAATCTCATGCCCTGAAACTCCTGCCCCTCAAACTCATGCACTGAAACTCATGCCCTGAATCTCATGCCTTCAAACTCCTGTCCTGAATCACATGCCCTGAAACTCATGCCCTGAAACTACTGCACTGAAACTCATGTCCTGAACCTCATACCCTGAAACTGCTGCACTGAATATCATGCCATGAATCTCATATCCTGAAACTCATGCCCTGAATCTAATGCCGTGAAACCCCTGCCTTCAAACTCATGCACTGACACTCATGCCCTGAATCTCCTGTCCTGAAACTCATGCCCTGAAACTCATGTCCTGAATCTCATGCCCTGAAACTCATGCCCTGAATCTCATGCCGTGAAACTCCTGCCCTCAAAACTCATGCACTGAAACTCATGCCCTGAATCTCCTGTCCTGAAACTCTTGCACTGAATCTCATGCCTTGAAACCCCTGCCCTCAAACTCCTGCACTGAAACTCAAGCCCTGATTCTCCTGCCCTGAAACTCATGACCTGAAGGTCATACCCTGAAACTCCTACCCTGAATCACCTGCCCTGAAACTCATGCCCTGAATCTCATGCCCTGAAACTGCTGCTCTGAAACTGCTGCGCTGAATCTCAAGCCCGGAAACCACAGACCTGAAACTCATGCCCTGAAACTCATGTCCTGAATCTCATGCCCTGAAACTCCTGCCCTCAAACTCATGCCCTGAATCTCATGCCCTGAAACTCATGCCGTGAATCTCATGCCGTGAAACCCCTGCCCTCAAACTCATGCACTGAAACTCATGCCCTGAATCTCCTGTCCTGAAACTCATGCCCTGAATCTCATGCCCTGAAATTCATGCACTGAAACTCATCCCCTGAATGTCATGCTCTGAAACTCAAGCCCTGATTCTCCTGCCCTGAAACTCACGCCCTGAATCTCATACACTGAAACTCCTGCCCTGAAACTCATGCCCTGAAACTCATGCCCTGAATCTCTTGCCCTGAAACTCCTGCCATGAAACTCCTGCCCCTGAAACTGCTGCCCTGAATCTCAAGCCCTGAAACCACAGACCTGAAACTCATCCCCTGAAACTCATGTCCTGAATCTCATGCCCAGAAACTCATGCCCTGAATCTCAAGCCATGAAACTGCTGCGCTGAAACTGCTGCGCTGAATCTCAAGCCCGGAAACCACAGACCTGAAACTCATGCCCTGAAACTCCTGCCCTCAAACTCATGTCCTGAATCTCATGCCCTGAAAATTATGCCCTGAATCTAATGCCGTGAAACCCTGCCCTCAAACTCATGCACTGAAACTCATGCCCTGAATCTCCTGTCCTGAAACTCATGCCCCGAATCTCATGCCCTGAAATTGATGCACTGAAACTCATCCCCTGAATGTCATGCTCTGAAACTCAAGCCCTGATTCTCCTGCCCTGAAACTCATGCACTGAATCTCATGCCCTGAAACTCATGTCCTGAATCTCATGCCCTGAAACTCCTGCCCTCAATCTCATGCACTGAAACTCATGCCCTGAATCTCATGCCTTCAAACTCCTGTCCTGAATCACATGCCCTGAAACTCATGCCCTGAAACTACTGCACGGAAACTCATGTCCTGAACCTCATACCCTGAAACTGCTGCCCTGAATATCATGCCATGAATCTCATATCCTGAAACTCATGCCCTGAATTACATGCCCTGAAAATCCTTCACTGAAACTCATGCCCTGAAACTCATGCCATGAATCTCATGCCCTGTAACTTCTGCCCTGAAAACTCATTCACTGAATCTCATGCGCTAAATCTCATGACCTTAAACTCAAACCGTGAATCTCCTGCCCTGAAACTCATGCCCTGAATCTCAAGCTCTGAAAACCCTGCCCTTAAACTCATGCACTGAAAGACATGCCCTGAATCTTCTGCCCTGAATCTCCTGCCCTGAAACTGCTGCCCTGAATCTCAAGCCCTGATCCCAGAGATTGAAACCCAATGCCCTGAAACTCATGCCCTGAATCTCATGCCGTGAAACTCCTGCCCTCAAACTCATGCACTGAAACTCATGCTCTGAATCTCCTGCCCTGAAACTCCTGCACTGAAATACGTGCCCTAAAACACCTGCCTTGAAACTCAAGCCCCGAATCTCATGCCCTGAATCTCCTGCCTTGAAACTCATTGCCCTGAATCTCATGCCCTCAAACTCTTGCTCTGAATCTCCTGCCCTGAAACCCCTGCACTGAAACACGTGCCCTAAAACACCTGCCTTGAAACTCAAGCCCCCGAATCTCATGCCCTGAATCTCCTGCCCTGAATCTTCTGCCTTGAAACTCATGCCCTGAATCTCATGCCCTCAAACTCTTGCACTGAAACACCTACCCTAAAACTCATGCCCTGAATCTCATGCCCTGAAATTCCTGCCCTGAAACTCATGCCCTGAATCTCATGCCCTGAAACTCTTGCACTGAAACACCTACCCTAAAACTCATGCCCTGAATCTCATGCCCTGAAATTCCTGCCCTGAAACTCATACCCTGAATCTCATGCCCTGAAACTCCTGCCATGAAACTCTTGCCCTGAATCTCATGCCCTGAAACTCCTGCCATGAAACTCCTGCCCTGAAACTGCTGCCCTGAATCTCAAGCCCTGAAACCACAGACCTGAAACTCATGCCCTGAAACTCATGACCTGAATCTCATGCCCTGAAACTCATGCCCTGAATCTCATGCCGTGAAACTCCTGCCCTCAAACTCATGCACTGAATCTCACGCCCTGAATCTCATGCCCTGAAATTCATGCACTGAAATTCATCCCCTGAATCTCATGCTCTGAAACTCAAGCCCTGATTCTCCTGCCCTGAAACTCATGCGCTGAAACTCATGCCCTGAATCTCATGCCCTGAAACTGCTGCTCTGAAACTGCTGCGCTGAATCTCAAGCCCGGAAACCACAGACCTGAAACTCATGCCCTGAAACTCATGTACTGAATCTCATGCCCTGAAACCCATGTCCTGAATCTCATGCCCTGAATCTCATGCCCTGAATCTCATCCCTGAAACTACTGCACTTAAACTCATGTCCTCAATCTCATGCCCTGAAACTGCTGCCCTGAATATCATGCCATGAATCTCATATCCTGAAACTCATGCCCTGAATTACATGCCCTGAAACTCCTTCACTGAAAATCATGCCCTGAAACTCATGCCTTGAATATCAAGCCCTGAAACCCCTGCACTGAAACACGTGCCCTAAAACACCTGCCTTGAAACTCAAGCCCCGAATCTCATGCCCTGAATCTCCTGCCCTGAATCTCCTGCCTTGAAACTCATGCCCTGAATCTCATGCCCTCAAACTCTTGCACTGAAACACCTACCCTAAAACTCATGCCCTGAATCTCATGCCCTGAAATTCTTGCCCTGAAACTCATGCCCTGAATCTCATGCCCTGAAACTCTTGCACTGAAAACACCTACCCTAAAATTCATGCCCTGAATCTCATGCCCTGAAATTCCTGCCCTGAAACTCATGCCCTGAATCTCATGCTCTGAAACTCCTGCCATGAAACTCTTGCCCTGAATCTCATGCCCTGAAACTCCTGCCATGAAACTCCTGCCCTGAAAATGCTGCCCTGAATCTCAAGCCCTGAAACCACAGACCTGAAACTCATGACCTGAATCTCATGCCCTGAAACTCATGCCCTGAATCTCATGCCGTGAAACTCCTGCCCTCAAACTCATGCACTGAAACTCATGCCCTGAATCTCCTGTCCTGAAACTCATGCCCTGAATCTCACGCCCTGAATCTCATGCCCTGAAATTCATGCACTGAAATTCATCCCCTGAATCTCATGCTCTGAAACTCAAGCCCTGATTCTCCTGCCCTGAAATCTCATGCGCTGAAACTCATGCCCTGAATCTCATGCCCTGAAACTGCTGCTCTGAAACTGCTGCGCTGAATCTCAAGCCCGGAAACCACAGACCTGAAACTCATGCCCTGAAACTCATGTACTGAATCTCATGCCCTGAAACTCATGTCCTGAATCTCATGCCCTGAAACTCATGCCCTGAATCTCATGCCCTGAAACTCCTGCACTGAAACACGTGCCCTAAAACACCTGCCTTGAAACTCAAGCCCCGAATCTCATGCCCTGAATCTCCTGCCCTGAATCTCCTGCCCTGAAACTCATGCCCTGAATCTCAAGCACTGAAACCACAGACCTGAAACTCATGCCCTGAAACTCATGTCCTTAATATCCTGCCCTGAAACTCATGCCCTGAATCTCATGCCGTGAAACTCCTGCCCTCAAACTCCTGCACTGAAACTCATGCCCTGAATCTCATTCCCTGAAACTGCTGCTCTGAAACTGCTGCGCTGAATCTCAAGCCCGGAAACTCCAGACCTGAAACTCATGCCCTGAAACTCATGTCCTGAATCTCATGCTCTGAAACTCCTGCCCTCAAACTCATGCCCTGAATCTCATGCCTGAAACTCATGCCCTGAATCTCATGCCGTGAAACCCCTGCCTCAAACTCATGCACTGAAACTCATTGCCCTGAATCGCCTGTCCAGAAACCTCATGCCCTGAATCTCCTGTCCTGAAACTCATGCCCTGAATCTCATGCCCTGAATCTCATGCCCTGAAATTCATGCACTGAAACTCATCCCCTGAATGTCATTCTCTGAAACTCAAGCCCTGATTCTCCTGCCCTGAAACTCATGTACTGGAATCTCATGCCTTGAAACCTCATGTCCTGAATCTCATGCTCTGAAACTCCTGCCCTCAAACTCATGCACTGAAACTCATGCCCTGAATCTCATGCCTTCAAACTCCTGTCCTGAATCACATGCCCTGAAACTCATGCCCTGAAACTTCTGCACTGAAACTCATGTCCTGAACCTCATACCCTGAAACTGCTGCCCTGAATATCATGCCATGAATCTCATATCCTGAAACTCATGCCCCTGAATTACATGCCCTGAAACTCCTTCACTGAAACTCATGCCTGAAAACTCATGCCATGAATCTCATGCCCTGAAACTTCTGCCCTGAAACTCATGCACTGAATCTCATGCGCTAAATCTCATGACCTCAAACTCAAACCGTGAATCTCCTGCCCTGAAACACATGCCCTGAATCTTAAGCTCTGAAACTCCTGCCCTGAAACTCATGCACTGAAAGACATGCCCTGAAACTCTTGCACTGAAACTCTTGCACTGAAACACCTGCCCTGAATCTCCTGCCCTGAATCTCCTGCCTTGAAACTCATGCCCTTAATCTCATGCCCTCAAACTCTTGCTCTGAATCTCCTGCCTTGAAACCCCTGCACTGAAACACGTGCCCTAAAACACATGCCTTGAAACTCAAGCCCCGAATCTCATGCCCTGCATCTCCTGCACTGAATCTCCTGCCTTGAAACTCATGCCTGAATCTCATGCCTCAAACTCTTGCACTGAAACACCTGCCCTAAAACACATGCCCTGAATGTACATGCCCTGAAATTCCTGCCCTGAAACTCATGCCCTGAATCTCATGCCCTGAAACTCTTGCACTGAAACACCTACCCTAAAACTCATGCCCTGAATCTCATGCCCTGAATTTCCTGCCCTGAAACTCATGCCCTGAATCTCATGCCCTGAAAGTCCTGCACTGAAACTCCTGTCATGAAACTCTTGCCCTGAATCTCATGCCTGGAAACTCCTGCCATGGAAACTACCGCCCTGAAACTGCTGCCCTGAATCTCAAGCCCTGAAACCACAGACCTGAAACTCATGCCTGAAACTCATGTCCTGAATCTCATGCCCTGAAACTCATGCCCTGAATCTCATGCCCTGAAACTCATGCCCTGAATATCATACCCCGAAACTCCTGCCCTGAATCACCTGCCCTGAAACTCATGCCCTGAATCTCAAGCCCTGAAACTGCTGCGCTGAAAACTGCTGCGCTGAATCTCAAGCCCTGAAACTCATGCCCTGAAACTCATGCCATGAATCTCATGCCCTGAAACTTCTGCCCTGAAACTCATGCACTGAATCTCATGCGCTAAATCTCATGACCTCAAACTCAAACCGTGAATCTCCTGCCCTGAAACACATGCCCTGAATCTTAAGCTCTGAAACTCCTGCCTGAAACTCATGCACTGAAAGACATGCCCTGAAACTCTTGCACTGAAACTCTTGCACTGAAACACCTGCCCTGAATCTCCTGCCCTGAATCTCCTGCCTTGAAACTCATGCCCTTAATCTCATGCCCTCAAACTCTTGCTCTGAATCTCCTGCCTTGAAACCCCTGCACTGAAACACGTGCCCTAAAACACATGCCTTGAAACTCAAGCCCCGAATCTCATGCCCTGCATCTCCTGCACTGAATCTCCTGCCTTGAAACTCATGCCCTGAATCTCATGCCCCAACTCTTGCACTGAAACACCTGCCCTAAAACACATGCCCTGAATGTCATGCCCTGAAATTCCTGCCCTGAAACTCATGCCCTGAATCTCATGCCCTGAAACTCTTGCACTGAAACACCTACCCTAAAACTCATGCCCTGAATCTCATGCCCTGAATTTCCTGCCCTGAAACTCATGCCCTGAATCTCATGCCCTGAAAGTCCTGCACTGAAACTCCTGTCATGAAACTCTTGCCCTGAATCTCATGCCCTGAAACTCCTGCCATGAAACTACCGCCCTGAAACTGCTGCCCTGAATCTCAAGCCCTGAAACCACAGACCTGAAACTCATGCCCTGAAACTCATGTCCTGAATCTCATGCCCTGAAACTCATGCCCTGAATCTCATGCCCTGAAACTCATGCCCTGAATATCATACCCGAAACTCCTGCCCTGAATCACCTGCCCTGAAACTCTATGCCCTGAATCTCAAGCCCTGAAACTGCTGCGCTGAAACTGCTGCGCTGAATCTCAAGCCCTGAAAATCATGCCCTGAAACTCATGTCCTGAATCTCATGCCTGAAACTCCTGCCCTCAAACTCATGTCCCTGAATCTCATGCCCTGAAAATCATGCCCTGAATCTCATGCCGTGAAACCCTGCTCTCAAACTCATGCACTGAATCTCATGCCCTGAATCTCATGCCCTGAAATTCATGCACTGAAACTCATCCCCTGAATGTCATGCTCTGAAACTCAAGCCTGATTCTCCTGCCCTGAAACTCATGTACTGAATCTCATGCCCTGAAACTCATGTCCTGAATCTCATGCCCTGAAACTCCTGCCCTCAAACTCATGCACTGAAACTCATGCCCTGAATCTCATGCCTTCAAACACCTGTCCTGAATCACATGCCCTGAAACTCATGCCCTGAAACTACTGCACTGAAACTCATGTCCTGAACCTCATAACATGAAACTGCTGCCCTGAATCTCAAGCCCTGAAACCAGAGATTGAAACCCATGCCCTGAAACTCATGCCCTGAATCTCATGCCGTGAAACTCCTGCCCTCAAACTCATGCACTGAAACTCATGCTCTGAATCTCCTGCCCCTGAAACTCCTGCACTGAAATACGTGCCCTAAAACACCCTGCCTTGAAACTCAAGCCCCGAATCTCATGCCCTGAATCTCCTGCCCTGAATCTCCTGCCTTGAAACTCATGCCCTGAATCTCATGCCCTCAAAATTCTTGCTCTGAATCTCCTGCCATGAAACCCCTGCACTGAAACACGTGCCCTAAAACACCTGCCTTGAAACTCAAGCCCCGAATCTCATGCCCTGAATCTCCTGCCATGAATCTCCTGCCTTGAAACTCATGCCCTGAATCTCATGCCCTCAAACTCTTGCACTGAAACACCTGCCCTAAAACACATGCCCTGAATGTCATGCCCTGAAATTCCTGCTCTAAACTCATGCCCTGAATCTCATGCCCTGAAACTCTTGCACTGAAACACCTACCCTAAAACACATGCCCTGAATGTCATGCCCTGAAATTCCTGCCCTGAAACTCATGCCCTTAATCTCATGCCCTGAAACTCTTGCACTGAAACACCTACCCAAAAATCATGCCCTGAATCTCATGCCCTGAATTTCCTGCCCTGAAACCTCCTGCCATGAAACTCTTGCCCTGAATCTCATGCCCTGAAACTCCTGCCATGAAACTACTGCCCTGAAACTGCTGCCCTGAATCTCAAGCCCTGAAACCACAGACCTGAAACTCATTCCCTGAAACTCCTGTCCTGAATCTCATGCCCTGAAATTCATGCCCTGAATCTCATGCCGTGAAACTCCTGCCCTCAAAACTCCTGCACTGAAACTCAAGCCTTGATTCTCCTGCCCTGAAACTCATGCCCTGAAAGTCATACCCTGAAACTCCTACCCTGAATCACCTGCCCTGAAACTCATGCCTGAATCTCCTGCCCTGAATCACCTGCCCTGAAACTCATGCCCTGAATCTCATGCCCTGAAACTGCTGCTCTGAAACTGCTGCGCTGAATCTCAAACCCGGAAACCACAGACCTGAAACTCATGCCCTGAAACTCATGTCCTGAATCTCATGCCCTGAAACTCCTGCCCTCAAACTCATGCCCTGAATCTCATGCCCTGAAACTCATGCCCTGAATCTCATGCCCTGAAACTGCTGCCCTGAATATCATGCCATGAATCTCATATCCTGAAACTCATGCCCTGAATTACATGCCCTGAAACTCATGTCCTGAAACTCATGCCCTGAAACTCATGCCCTGAATATCATGCCCTGAAACTCAAACCCTGTATCTCCTGCCCTGAAACTCATGCCCCTAAAACTCATACCCTGAAACTCCTGCCCTGAAACTCATGCACTGAAACTCAAATCCTGTTCACATGCCCTAAAACTCCTGCCCTGAATCATCTGCCCAGAAACTCATGCCCTGAATCACATGCCCTGAAATTCCTGTCCTGAATCTCATGCCCTGAAACTCATGCCCTGAATCTCATGCCCTGAAGCACCAGCCCTCAAACTCATACACTGAAACTCATGCACTGAAACTCATGCCCTGAATCTCATGCCTTGAAACTCCTGTCCTGAATCTCATGCCCTGAAATTCATGCCCTGAATCTCATGCCCTGAAACTCCTGCACTGAAACTCATGCCATGAATCTCATATCCTGAAACACACTCCCTGAATTACATGCCGTGAAACTCCTGCCCTGAAACTCATGTCCTGAAACTCATGCCCTGAATCTCATGCCCTGAAACTCATGCCCTGATTCTCCTGCCCTGAAACTCATGCCCTGAATCTCATGCGCTAAATTCATGACCTTAAAACTCAAGCCGTGAATCTCCTGCCCTGAAACTCATGCCCTTAATCTCATGCTCTGAAACTCCTGCCCTGAAACTCATGCACTGAAAGACATGCCCTGAAACTCTTGCACTGAAGCTCTTGCACTGAAACACCTGCCCAGAATCTCCTGCCCTGAATCTCCTGCCTGAAACTGCTGCCCTGAATCTCAAGCCCCTGAAACCACAGACCTGAAACCCATGCCCTGAAACTCATGTCGTGAATCTCATGCCATGAAACTCATGCCCTGAATCTCATGCCGTGAAACTCCTGCCCTCAAACTCATGCACTGAAACTCATGCCCTGAATGTCATGCTCTGAAACCTCAAGCCCAGATTCTCCTGCCCTGAAACTCCTGCCCTGAATCTCATGCCCTGAAACTGGCTGCTCTGAAACTGCTGCGCTGAATCTCAAGCCCGGAAACCGCAGACCTGAAACTCATGCCCAGAAACTCATGTACTGAATCTCATGCCCTGAAACTCATGTCCTGAATCTCATGCCCTGAAACTCCTGCCCTGAAACCCATGCACTGAACTCATGCCCTGAATCTCATGCCTTCAAACTCCTGTCCTGAATCACATGCCCTGAAACTCATGCCCTGAAACTTCTGCACTGAAACTCATGTCCTGAACCTCATACCCTGAAACTGCTGCCCTGAATATCATGCCATGAATCTCATATCCTGAAACTCATGCCCTGAATTACATGCCCTGAAACTCCTTCACTGAAACTCATGCCCTGAAACTCATGCCATGAATCTCATGCCCTGAAACTTCTGCCCTGAAACTCATGCACTGAATCTCATGCGCTAAATCTCATGACCTCAAACTCAAACCGTGAATCTCCTGCCCTGAAACACATGCCCTGAATCTTAAGCTCTGAAACTCCTGCCTGAAACTCATGCACTGAAAGACATGCCCTGAAACTCTGCACTGAAACTCTTGCACTGAAACACCTGCCCTGAATCTCCTGCCCTGAATCTCCTGCCTTGAAACTCATGCCTTAAT